>NC_135770.1:25542881-25632749 GCF_052425735.1 Oculina patagonica | reverse complement strand
GACATCGCGGATGTTTGCATGGGCGTTGAAATTCTTTACAAGGCAGGATGACAAAGTTTTCAAAGTGTCTTGACCTCGTGGCATTAAACTTTTTAGGGGAAAAATTTTGGTGAACATGAAGCAGAAGGTCGCGATAGCGATCGGTCATCGTGTTTGATTTGCACTCAAAACAATTGACGGCCTGTCAAAGGAAAAGAGAGCCGTATTACAGCAATCTTTAACACAAAACAGCTCTTTACGAATCATCAGCACAAAAAGACTCGTTCTTCTTTAGACCATTTAATGAGATTTTGCTGCGATACAAGCGATTTTCACCCCAATCCAGGAGAATTATAAGGCAAATTAAGAGACAATTGGCCCCAAGATTAGCCTTGTTGAGCTGAATGAATGATTTACAAGAAAGCAAACAAGCAAGGCCCACAAAATACATTACAAGGGTGTTGCTCGAATACCTCGCAAAAAAATTCCACAGCATCAGATAAAATCAAAGTTGGCTAAAGCAGTGAAACAGACTCTAACATTTGGTAACTACAAGTAAAACAGAGATGATTTTACTTACTCGTAGCTCGTTGTAGCCCTTGTTGTAAAATGAGTAGGTCCCGTAGAGGTTAAACACTTTACCAAACACATGCTTTTTGTCTGAAGATTTCACATCACCGGCTACCTCGCCAAAGGGAAAGAAATCCTCGAGGCTCACACAGCTTGCAAAGGTGAACAACTGCAGGAAAATGCAGACTGCAAGCATGATTTTAAGATCTGCACGACTCTGAACTCTCTAATCAAGCGCCGAACGTGTCGACGTCGGAAAAGCGCGCGAGGCGATTGTGTAAATGGACACTGGAGCGATTATGTGCGTGTTGAATGCTCCTAGGGAGGGGCATTGTTTGAACACAATCAAAGGTGACATGTCACAAACAAACGGAGACTCATTAGTCCATTGACGCTTGCTTAGAAATGAAGTCGGAGTTAATCAAAGGCGACAAATTAAAATTTATTTTGTCGCAAAATTTCGGTGTTGCCGTCGCAAGCAGCATGGCTTAGCGGAGATTACGACGCATTAAGAAATTCGCTAAAGTAATAAAACCCTTGTCAAAATCTCGTCGCTTTATTTCGAGCGACAGGTATATTGAATAGCCCGCGAATTCTAAATAGAGGAAAATGTGAATGCGTTGCGTGAATTCCATGTATGAAAAGATTAATCTCTCGGCTCCTCCGAGGTGCTTGTTTCCATTTCGCGGTCTTTCGATTTCCGGTTGTTTTTCTTGACTCAGAAAACGACAATCAGACGCTAGATTCTTGAAATTATCGGATAAAGTTAAAGAAGATTTTTAGTCGGGGCTTACAATGAGGTGAAATATTTTTCTAAACGAGGAATAAGAACTACTGGGACAGAAGGGTCCGCATTAGAGGATTTATAACCGTGTTTTTAATCCATTCGAATCCGCTTTTGACTAAGAACTCTGACACTGAAATACACACAAGCGAGACGTGTGGTGTTGATGTGAGAACATCAAGGTCAGATTGTTAGTCATTGTTTATATCCGGTGAATTTCCTGTAAAAGAAACGCCAGTTTAAACCGACACACAGCAAGGGTTTGATTCAAAAAATTAAGTCGTAAATAATTGCGAAACTAATCATCTTTCACGATAAAACGTGCAGGAAATAAGGTTTTGTCTTGCGGACAGACAAGCGTACGAATTGCGAGCGCGGCGCGCGAGAAACTGACGTTTGTGATCACCATCTGCGGGACATATACGCGCCCAATGTTGGCCGGCCGGCGAACACAGTCGGGTTTTTAGTCTGCACGACAGGCACTTAAGTGGGGCTTTTTAGGAGAGAACGTAGATTTAAAAAATTTAGCACGGTACATGAGCTCAGCGCGAAAGGGGCCAAGGGAAGGACGGATAATTATTTTCTCGCTCCGTATTTGCACCGCAAATCGACTGTCGGATTCCTACGCTCTTATTTTAAAGTTGACCAAAGTTGTAATATCTCAGCTCTCGGGAAAAGAGTGGAAGATATAGCCTGCGAGCAGGCTCCCGATCTGATGGCACATGAAAAGAACGCATGTAGTCAAATAATTGATCGAACAATATGATCGGATAGGTCTTTTATTAGCCTGCGTGACAGGCGTAGCAAGAGGAGTTCGCGAGGCGCGAGAAGCGCGCACGAAGGCTTTTTACTGAGGGAGAGGCTGGCGTGAGGCCGGTTTATACTGATCTGAAATGTTTGTGGTCTGACGGAAACCGCAGTGATCTACACAATCAATAATTGTTATATAATTTTTTTTTTATTGAAAATGCGTTCTACTCGATAACCCGTAAACTTGTGATCAAAACAACAGTAGGAAAACAGGTAGCCTGCGTTGCAGGCGATTTGAAGCTATTCGTCTGCAACGCAGGCTAGAAAACAGGAGACGTAGACTTTTTTTTTCTTTTCATTCGTCAGTTAATTGACCTTTATTTAGTTGCATACCGCAGAAAGAAACTGATAACCTGATAACTGGCGCCGGTACACTAGTCCTTGGACTGGTGTACGTCTAGACCCACTTTGAAGTTTCTGTTGAAGTTTCTACTTCCCCTCCCACTTTGAAGTTTGAAGGGACAAGCGCCCTGTGGACGAGGTAAGCGATGGGGTGGGGTTTTTTAGGATCTTTCGATTTCGCCTCGAAACACTCCAGTACCTTCTATTACAAGAAATTTTCGCAAAGCAAAGCAAAGCAAATGAAAGGAAAGAAAGAGAAGGGAAGGAAAGGGAAAGGAAATTTTGTACATTGAAATACAATGGACAAATAAAGAGAACGTTTGCTTTACCGAGTCCATTATTTTATTCCGTGCTTTTGTCTGGCGGCCACAAATTTGTGTTTGGCCAGGTCTTAGTTGCTAATCCAATTTAACGGAAGTAGATATCCTTGTGGCTGTACAGGAGAATTACCGTCTCCACTGCAGTGCAGTCGACAGTACACAGAAATATACTAGTAGTAATCAGAGATTAGGGGAGTGCGTTCGACCTATAGGTAAAATAGACCGGACGGTGGTCGGTGAAGAATTATGGTTTAGAGGTATACACTAATACTGGTTTTTGATATATGTAACTATGCAAATAAAAATGACAGTATACCAGTTAAAATCCACAAATGACACAGGTGACCATAAAAAGGCGTAAAATTCTTATTACAGACGTTATTAGTTGGGTGGCAGACGGGATTTAAAAGGTCAATGATTATCGGATAGGATTGGATCTCACACCGACTCGGAAAATTGTCGAAGAGGCTTTTGCTTTTCTAATGAGATTAAGCGGGTTCGAGAATTAAACATTTTCCTCATGACGAGTGATTCTGTCGACTTCCTTTTGCTGCCGGGAATCGGGAATGCTACTGACTTGCCGGTGAAAAATGGCAATGAATTCAGTACTAGTCGTTAAAGACTGTTTAAAACTTTTTAATTCATCGATTTCAAGGACAAAGTTGCAATTATTTCTTTTTTTGCATTGATATACTCACACTAGCTTTCTTAGTATTTTTTGGTAGTTCTTTTCTGTTTTCGTGTCATGGAATTTTCGAGATTTTAACCTATCACGAATAAAATCCGCGAAAATATGGTTTCGCGAGAAAATTCCGTAATGAAGTGTTTCGAGACGAAATAGAAAAATTTGATTAACCAAACCCAGTGGAATTCACGTCCCCGGATTGTAATTGTAATGTGTACCGTATTTTCTCGATTAAACGCTGGACCCCGAATAAAACGACGGGTCCCCGAGCTAGAGTTGTAAGTAAGCCTTCCTGGCATTTATTTGAGGTGGAATATGCTTTTGGTATGACGGCAAATTACGTTCATGTCACAAATAATGATTTAAAACCCTTGCATTTTGCTCCAATTAACTGCATCATTCAAATAAACGCCAGATCCACGGAGCCAAGTTTGGGGGTGGGGGCGTTTAATTGAGAAAATACAGTATCTCAGAGATCTTGCGACTGCATAGCTATATAGGAGACGATTTCTGGCATGCATACACGAATCATATGAAGATGCGTTGTTATTTTCATTATACAGTTCCTGCAGTATGCCGCATCCGTAAGTGCGCTTGTTCAATTCACCGCTGCGGGGCTGTGGCGTCTGTATGTCATAGTATGTAAGTTAAGTGTATAGTCCGGTCATAACAAATACAAAAGCTTATATATACAATCTTTGACTGATTTGCACAATGAAAAAGCAGAAAATCAAGCTGATTTGGCCAAGAAAAGTGTACATGCAATCGCCGTGAAAACCCGTGCCACGAACATCATCGCCCAGTCAAATCGCGAAAATGTCCTGAAATTATGAACTGCACACCATTTTCGCCGTACATAAAGCAACAAGATTAAGGACAAGGGTATCTTAGCTTACTAAGCAGGGTCAAGAGCGTGTCCAACTAACTAAAGGTGGATTTCCACTGTCGCGTTTTTGTTTACGCACGTTAACGCGCGTAAAAATTATAAATGTACGTAAAATGAAATTTTACGCGCGCGATTACATGCGTCGAATTTACGTTGTCCAATTTCCAATGCCACGTTTTTTTCCAGGTATTTACGCACGTGACGCGCACGTTTACGCGCGTAGCGATTTTGGGGGTTTTGAAAAAAGTTGAACCGAGTTCAACTTTTTTCGCGGCTGTTCGCGGTTACGCAACGATTTACCCAATCATACTTTTGGATTTCGTCACATGACACCAACTTACCATGTGGAAAACCATTTTGTTTTAAATCGCCTATCGATTTACTTAAGAAAACATTCAGATGCAAAAACACTTCTCATGGAGAAAGTCTTAACATTTCAAGAAATAATCTATAGTACTGGCTACAGAACCAAATTACACGAACGCAGTAGTGAAAGAAAACGCCTGGCGTCAGGTCACGTAGACTTAGAACCGGGAATCCGGGAAGGTCGCCTCAAATCCTCTTTTACTTGATGGTGTCTTTCGGAAGTATTTATAAAATGCCTCTTGGCCATATTCGCGCATTTCTTTTTCTAGCGTTTGGTACAAAGTGTTTTCATGGCAGCCATGTTGGAAGAGTCAAACAACAATATATTTACATAAAAATGTTAATAATTTTTTCCCAAAGGAAAACAACTTATTGTTTCACTTCTCCAATATGGCCGACAATCACGCACTCGATTCACCAACTTGATAATTCAGTATGGCGGGCATTTACGCACGTTCAACGCGCGTAAAAAGGAAACGCTTTTTATTACTTTTTACGCGACAGTGGAAATTTGCCTACGTATCTTTTTTTACGCACGTTTTACGTACGTAAATATTTACGCGTCAGTGGAAATCCACCTTAAGTGAAAGAAATGAACCGTTTCGTACAGCACTCAGCGGCACACCAGTATGTACCCCACCCAAGCTTCCGTAAGTTGATCACACGGGTAAGATTAACGGTTATCGCTTGAAACAACTACACTCAATCATCTTCATGATTAGTACACGGAATAAGAAGTTTCAACGCCTATACAATGCCGTACCTAGGATTTTTAGTCTGCGGGGGCAAACTCCGCTAAACTCCGCTGCGGGGGCAAACTCCAATATAGCTACAAAAAATCGCCCAGCAAAATCAAACACTTTGTTTGAAATTTAGTTTTCCTCGCGGGGGCAACTGCCCCCCCCCCCCCCCCCCCTTCCCCTCCTCCCGCTAGGTACGGCCCTGGCTGAGTAAAATGGCTGGCTTCCCTTGCCTTCGTCTTAAATCCACTCTTAATGCAGCCAATGGGCCTCGTGTGTCAGCCCACGTCGTTGGCGAATCCGGTTCCTGTATAATTGTAAAAGGATTTGGCCCATACAAAACCCCTTCTGTTGTAACAGACTTATTCCAGATAGAGAATTGAAATAAAGCTGCGAAGACAGAACATTAGCTACAGAGAACCCTATTTTACACGGGCATACTGCACACAAAGTGTCCTAGGGTAGACTACTTTCCTACTTTCTTTTCCTGTTCATCTTCCGACCTATCTTTTCACGATCCGACACGAACATTTAAAATTTTTTCGCAGTCAGAAGTGTCAGGCGAACTGAGCATTTTACGGTTACGCGAATCCGAGATGGCTGCTCAGTAACGCGTATCAATTTAACTCCTGCTCTTACCTATCAAAAACGCATGCACTGCTTATCACCCCCACCCCCACCCCTCTCGCTAGACAATTTTTTAATGTCTCTTATTATATAGAAACCACGAGTCTGCAAGAAATTCATAACAGTGGGATTCTTTGTTTAAGGCTCAATATTTAGGAGCTGTCAGATGAGTTATGGCTTTCTATACCAACCTTTCTCCAAGCGGTTTGTTAAAAGAGCATAACCAAAGACTACGAAAGTATGCGCCTTCATTACTGATTATACCCGGCGTATCCAATCGAACAAAATCGAACCAAAAATCAATCGAAACCAATCGAACACCAATCGTTTGATTGAGTTTGGCAATCGAACAAAATCGAACATCTATTTTGCTGTCAGTTCGATTTTCAAACCAATCGAACTCAATCACGCAGGACTAACTGCATGGGGGGAAGGTGCACCGTACAAAATGTCCGCAATATTAACAAACAGGAGTTCGGTAATCGAACGTTCGATTGAGTACGATTGTCAAATGTTTTGTAATCGAACGTACGTTGTGATTTCGATTGTGTCGATTGCCGAACGTTCGATTGGATACGCTGGGATTATATGATTTTAATGTTGTATAAAAACGATTCAATACAAGCACACAAAAACTCTTTTCTTCTAGTTTTCTTTTATTTTCTAACCAACAGTTTCGTATATATCTATGTTCAAATTACAAAAACATTTTTCTTCCTTGCTTTTTCTTGATACAGAATACGTAAAATCTATCGCCTCCTTTTTTTCATAACTTCCTGAGATGTACTTCCACGGGTATTGCTGTTTCCACAGATATTGCTGCATCTGTGACAGTAGTCCATCATGGGGGCTGCTCTCTTTGAATTCTGGAAGGCAGAACAATATATCGACATTAAGTAAGATATCGAGGATAAAGAAAACGCTACAGTAGTTACACAACAACCTCTCTTCCTGGATGAGATGTTAGTCCATGGTGGAATTATCCTAAAATTTAGACAGGATTCCAAACAATTTTCCACAACGCACTTTATATACAGTTTAGTGGTGAAGGTAGAACAAACAAAAAGAACAAACAAGCAAAAATGAAACACTATCCATGCTGCAGATTAATTTATTTTTGGCTTTTTTCCTTTTTAGCCGATTGTACTGATTGGTTAAGTAATAATTCTCACAGTTATATAAAGTGAGCAAAGTTTTTGTTTACTTTATGTTTGAGTCCGATTTACGAAACAGCTCTGTTCTTTAACAGATTTTTTGAATAGCGGAAATATATGTTTGTTGTCGAAGGAAACCCAAACATAATGGTTCATTTTTATTACCAATTGCTATATTAGAGCACTAAAATTGTTTTCAAGCGTCTTTAGCTGCGGATGGCTAGGATGCGAATGGATTACAACCTGAAAAAGTTGAGGCTAAACTTTAAAGATAAAGTCCGCAAAAAATCCACAAACTCCCTGTGACGTAGGTCTATGAACAAAATTTACAGTAAGTCCATTACCACTGTACTGCCACACTATACATGTAGTTCAGTGGATGAGTGCATCAAAGCAGGAGAGCATTCAATTTCAATGTCTGTATATCCAGGTGAATTTGCCGCAATAATTTTAGCTGCAGAGACCGAAAATTTAGTATGACCGGGGCCAAAAGATTTGTTCGTTTTTTCGAAGTTACTGTCAGTATAGTGTATACGTAGTTAATACTTTTCCGATACTTACTTCGTCGCCGAAGCTACTTTCTCTTTTTCCAGGCGGCACACCAGCCCATACTCCTGTAACTTGTCCGCTGAAGACAACTAGCAAGGCAGATAGAGCTATCAGCAAAACAAGTGAGCCTTTCTTCATGGTCAATCTTCGTCTCGGTGAAACTCCTAGTCGACAAGGACTTCAGCAGCTATTGTAGAAAACCTAGTGTTGTGCGTTTCTAGCTATCTTAACTGGTTTATATAGCCTTCCAAATACCGTTAGAAATATGTCAACAGCTGGCCTTGTTTATAAGTCGTGTTTATCTTGAAGCAGCACATTAAGCTGTTTTCTTTCATTTTTTTAACAATTAGAATAGCAAGTTCTTTTCTACAAGACGCCAATTCCCGTTCAGGTGTTTCAGGTGACGCCTACGCTGTCCCAGACGTTTGGCACGACGCCGATCCGATCTATACAGGTATATGAACTTTAACATGTTTAACAGTTGGAGGTGCAATCCGTTCGCATTTGTGAATTCGTATCAAAGAAAAGAAAAGACAAAAAATAAAGCGTGACTTATATATTGAACTGGTTAACAAGAAAATCGATAGATCTGACTTTTTCTTTCTTCCTTTTTTTCGGTCGTTTTGAATTTTGTCCTTCCTGCAATAGATTAAAGTTTAAGGATTCGTTAAGTAAATCAAACTGCAAGCGTGGTTTACGTTTCAAGCGGCTGTTGTTCAATTGAGTTCGAAAAGAAACCGACTACAGCGTAATAACGTTTAACAGTTGGAAGCGCAATCGATTCGCAGTTGTGTATTCAAATCAAAGAAAAGAACGGAGAGAAAAGCAAGCGTGGGTTATATATTGAACCGGTTAAAAAATATGGATGTTTTTGTTTCTTTGTTAAATCAAAATGTTTAACTTCTTTAGGGTCGCGCAGGACTCTTGCTCATTAATAAATTCATCAACCAAATTTCTTGACGGGGTGCTATCTTGTAAAGCTTTAATTCGCTGAAGGATATTAGGGGATAATGGAATTGCATCATGATTGTCGTTTTACTGAGAGATGACCGTTGATGTTACAAGCTCTTAAAAGTTTAAATGCAGAGAATGCGATTTTGTGTCCAAGTTTACAGCTAGAATAGCGATTTATCTTTAAAATTAAATTCACAGCTTTGAATATAGCACACACTGTTGGAAACATTGACTCGGTTGGGCTTCGGAAGCCTCAAAACCTGCAATTTTGAATTTTCCCGCCGATATAGAATTTCAGGAGTCGATTCGCGAGGAACATAAACTTGGTGTACCATATTTTGTTCTGGCGAGAGCGAATTTTGAAACTTCTTTTTCAAAAAGAAGATAGCACGTTTCCAAGTTTCCATTATACATTTTTACATTGTTAGAAGCCAATAACTTCTAGCAGTTTTTAAATTTGAGAATTTCGTTCTTGCGAGAGCACAAAAGAAGTTATCAATTATCACTAGATTATATAGTCATTCAATTCGGTTCGCTATGTTTCAGCGCACGGGACACAAACCTGAGAACAGTAACGTGTAATTACTTGTACAAAAAAATTTACAGAAAAAAATTACATAATGATTAAGTAACAAAATTAAAACGAGGCAATGCCAGCCGAAATAATATAAATTTTATATATTTTAGTGTAGTAAAATCATAGAAAAAACTGTTTCCTCGATTTCGTTCTCGGTTTGTTCTTTTTTATCCTAAGTGACCCCAAACAGACTTAACGAAACTCTTATGCTATGCTTGGAACAGGTCTAACTTTGCAGTAGGTGCCATACAATTATTATTATAATAATAATTATTCGTTCTCAGCTTGCAGAAAACACTACACTTGTGAAGAAAATTGCTTTGAATGCCATTAACCTAGCTTTTACACCCGCTTTCAGACATGAGTTTTCAGTGTTACGTTCATAGCAGCTTTTTATCGACATCCATCTTTCGACGTGCTGAACAAAACAACGCGGATCGAAATCCGCCAATCACAGCCCACTAGCACGACTTTCTGACCTTGTGTGCTCATTTGCATGAAACCAACAACGGTATGTATCGGTTTTGATTGGCTCATTTCAGAAAGCACGTCGAAAGATGATGTCGAAAGATGGATGTAGAAAGAAAGCTATGCACGTAGCACTGCAAGCGGGTGTAAAGCGCTTAAACAGAAGAACGTGTACTGTTTGGAAAAGTGAAACGAAAAGAAGGCGTACTTGCCTCAACATACGAAACGGAGAAGAACACGATATTTTAAAGTAAGATTTTGGTTTTAATTCCAGCCTTTTATAAGGTTTGTTGATTTGATTTTTTAACATTCCAAGGTGGTTCATCCGAGATGATGTCATTTTGTGCAATGTGACATCATAATTGCAACGTGACCGTGCTTTGGAGTGGAGGGGGTGGGGGTGGTTAATCTTGAACTACCGGGAGCCACTGAGGGAATAGGCTTGACAACTGAGGAAAGCAGATTCAAGGCTGATTTGGCCGCGCCAAGATGGCCGCCAATTTTGGGCTCAACCAGCCAATTTTGAACGTATGTAAAAGCGGTTTTCGCAAGCCGTTGGCGAAAAAAGGTTTATAGCATTTATAAGTAAGGTTTAAACTTTGTTATTATGCAAAAATCTCAGAGTCGATAACTTCGTTTCAGAAGCACTTTATGGCTTAATATTTGGTAGCTGTCATATGACACGAGACTTCTCAAATCGGTACTGCCCAAAGAATACGAAACTGCGCGCGTTCATTACTGATTATTATTATTACTCATTATTATTTGACTGTGCTATAATAACTTTTAAATACAAGCACACAACTTTTGCTTCTTTGCTTCTCTTTTCTTTTAATAACAACGTTTTTAATGTTTGCTTTACAAAAATGTTTTTTTCTTCTTTTTAGATCAGAATCCTTTAAATCTATCGCCGCCTTCTTTACTTCCGCATATATTGCTGCATCTGTTACAGTAGTCCCACATGGCGGCTGCTCTCTTTGAATTCTGGGGAATAGAACAATATCAAACATAAAAAAACGCTAGTTACACAATAACGTTCCTTCCTGGATAAGATTTTAGTCCATATGAGGTTATTTTAGCATTGAGCCAGGCTTCCCCAACAATTTTCGAAAATACACATTTTGTACAGTTTAGCGGAAGAGTAGAGCAAAAAAAAAAGCCAAAAATTAAACACTCGCCCGTAACTGATTGGTTTATAAATAAATGTTACAGTAATAGCGAGAAAAGTTTTAATTTACTGTGTATTTGAGTCCGATTTACGAAACCGCTCTGTTCCTTACATTTGCCGCTTTTTTATAGCTAATCGCGTATCAACAACATCCGCTTTCGTCACTGCAACCAAGCGTCTCTCGCTTTTTTAAAAAACAAGAACATGAACATGAACTATTTCAAAACGATAACTTAATCATTGTAAATTGCATATTATAAATCGGAGATGACCTTGAACACTGTTGTTTGTTATATTCGGGGAGAGAAACTAAAAAAGAACAACCACTTTTATCTCCTGTTCAATTTTCTTGTAATGTTCATCGTCGACATCATCATCATCATTATTACTTACGTCATCGAAGCTACTTCCTCTTTTTCCGTTTGGCATGCCCGGTATGCCAGCCCACTGTCCTGTTACTTGGTCGCTGAAGACAACTAGCAAGGCAGACAGAGCTATCAGCAAAACAAGTGAGCCTTTCTTCATGGTCAATCTTTGTCTCGGTGAAACTCCTAGTCGACGCAGACTTCAGTAGCTACTGTAGAAAAGCAAGTGTTATGCGTTTCTAGCTATCTTTTCTGGTTTATATAGCCTTCCAAATACCGTTAGAAATATGTCAACGGCTGGCGTTTTATAAGCCCTGTTATTCTTAAAGCACAAAATTAAACCGTTTTGTTTAATTGCAAGTGATTTTCCACTAAGACGCCAACTCTCGTTCAGGTGTTTAGGGTGACGCTGACGTCCCCCAGGCTTTTTGGCGCGACGCTGATCCATTCTTTACATTCTATAGACATTTCACAGTTGGAAGTGCGGCCTTACCCAGTTGTGTATTGGTATCAAATAAGAGAATCGAGAGAAAATCCAGCGTGGGTTGTATATTAAATCGGTTAACAAAATCAATGTATACCCACGTGCCCCAAGCGTGGGTTATGTTTTCAGCCAGCTGTTTTTCAATTGAGTTCTGTTTATTCTTTAAGCGAAAAGAAACCCTTGTTAGAATCGCAAGGACGTACGACTTACCGTGTGGCTCTAATTTTTTTTTGCGGGAGCTAAATTTTGCGGAGTGGCCATTTTTTTGTTTTTCACGCGGGAAATAATTTTTGAGATTGGTAAGGAATGGCTTTTCTTGCAGGGAATTAATTTCTGCGATTTCAGGAAGTCTATTTCAATTAAAATTACAACATTTTCAGCTTTTCTAATTTGAGTTAAAATACACTTAAGTTAAAATATACTCCAAACACAACGCGGATGTTAAACTGACGTTTCAAGTGTTATTCTATTACTGAATGATGCGTCGTTGTAAAATGGCTGACCGCTATGTCGATGGATTATGAATTCCTTCTGTTTCACTTAAGGTATTGCCCCGGAATAGAACTGAATATTTACTTTGCGGCAAAGTCCGCGAGAAAAATAAATCGTCTTTTCTGGTTGATTACAATAAGGGGACTTATCAATTTTTAAATAATAAATTGGGTGTCCCGATCAGTTCATTCATTAAAACGCAAGACAGATCAATTCCTATGTTTGAAAACATAATTCATTACTGAAATTTTACTTCGCACACTGGCGAAGGAAAATTTCATTAAGGAACTTATTTTTCAAACATACAATGATCTGTCTTCGCTTTTACAGTAAGAATATCGGGACACCCACTTTATGATTGCAAAATTATAAGTCACCATACGGTTTCACCAGTAGAGACAAAGTTTGGTTTCGCGGATCTATATCGCAAACGAAAATAGCCGCCCTTTCGTCTATGTACGCGCGTTATTTACGCATCGCTAGATTCTCCGCAGTGTGGCAACGAACAATACGTCAATAATTCTCCCGCGAGCTTGCAGGTCCATTTTCTTTTTGAAACGACAGAAAGCATCGAAAAAGAGATCTTATAGGTTGATTACCAATTTTATACTTTAGCACATGAGATGATACTAATATGCCCTAATATTTCCACTTTTGAATAAATATTAAATATCGTAAATATCACAATAATAAGAACCCGCAATAAAAGTCACAACCCTTCAGGTGTCTAAGGGGACGCTAGCCGGGGGGGGGGGTGGGGGGGGGGCCCCCCAAAAAAACAAAAACAACCCCCTTTCTACACGTTTAACCCTTTCATACATATACTTGCTAGAGCCCTAACACGGCTCATAATACCGAGGAATTAGCGAGAAGCCGATCCGTTCTACACGGCGTAATAACATTTAACAGTTGAAAGTGCGATCGTTTCGCAGTTGTGTATTAATATCAAAGAAAAGATAGGAGCAGGGGCAAAGCAAGCTGACCTCTATATTTAACCGTTTAAAAAAATTGATGTTTCTGTTTCTTTGTTAAATCGAACAGTATTAACTTTATGCCATATTTCGGTGATCCTTGTAATCGCACATCGTTTTAAAACAAGTAGCAGTAGACTTGCCTCTTTAAGTTACAAATTGAAATGCGGCCATGGTGTGTAGTAATCATCGAAAAAAAACCTTTCCCCCCGTGTCCCCCATTTCGCTAACGGTTTGTTCGTTTTTATCCTGAGTGACCCCAACTTATTTATTTTTTACAAATTTTCAGGCCGAAATTATTTGGCATAAAATACAAAAAAATACAAAAAAAAGCTTGTGCTATAGCTTGGGACAGGCCTAACCTTGTAGTGGACGCCATACAATTCATTATTCTCAGCATGCAAAAAACACACATGTGAAGAAAATTGCTTTGAATGTCATTAACCTAGCTTTTTAAATGCTTAAACGGTAGGACGCATACTGTTTGGAAAAGTGATTTTCGTAAAACAAGCGAATTAAAAGAAGCCGTACTTTGCTTCAAATTATTTTGCTTTAAACATTATCAGTTTAACCTTAAAGTAAGATTTTGGTTTTAATTCCAGCTTTTTATAAGGTTGTTGATTTGATTTTTTTAACAGGTGGTACATCCGTGATGGCTGGCTTTGCCAAAGTATGACGTCATTGTATGCAATGTGACATCATAATTGGCCGGTGACCGTGCTTTACACGCCTTATAAGTTCGATCAGCGTGAAAGCGTGAATTATTTGAAGCTACATTGATTCTTTTTTGGGGGGAGGGAGTCGCCATTAAATAGGCTTGACAACTGAGAAAAATGTATTCTTCAGATGAGATAAAATAACATATCTTGGAATAGCAAGCACAATTCAGTTATTGAAAGGAAGCAAAATCTGGACAAAATCGGTAGACGAAGTGGTGATAGCGAGCGCGTCGATCGTAACAATAAGGTCCGGTGTGGATGCGGTTCAACTTTGAAAATCTTCTGAAGACTTCGCGTTCACTTCAGAGAGAAAACATAAGGCACTCCAACGGAGTACAATTTGGGATTTATCGTTCTGCTCTCGTCCAATCAGAAACGAGTAAATTTGTAGTTGTGGGCACGAGAAAATAGCATACTTCGTTCAATAATTAACTTAAAGTTTTTCGCACTTTTTTTTATTCAGCTACTCCATGGCACGAACGATATCTATTTATCGTAACTAGAAGTTTGCCTGATCCAAATGACTTTTTCGAGCAATTTATCAAGCAACGATTATTTGCGCTACGATGGCAGGGAGCCCAATTTTAATTTACTAGAACTGTATGATATAGTTTTAACGCTGTGAGCGGCTGCAGACATAAGCCGAGCACACATATCTCACGATCAAATAAATTTACTGTCAGCACAACGCACTGATATGGTGGTCTGTAACACCATGTTTAGACCCGCCAAGATATGCGCTATTTATCTGGCGATTGCATTGTTGGTTTTTGCTATTCTTGATCGGAGCGATGCATTTTCAGCCAGTCTTAACACGGCTAGACTACAAGGGCGCAGAAGGACCTTATCGGAGGTAGGACTGGGAAAAGATAGCCATAATGTAGAAAACAAATTTAGGATTATAGTAGATTTCGACTCAAAAAGAAAAAAAAATCATTAACGATGCCAAAACTTAAGCTACGTTTGGATGCGTTTCTGTATATTCATATATCATTTCACATCTTAGCAGTCTCTTTGCTCGACCCGCCTTGAACCATATGTTGGTTACTTCCTGCATGTGAAAACCTGGAGTAAGGATCATCTTAGAACGCGCTTGCTTTCGGTTTTGAAAGATCAGCATTTCCTGTAATTGCAGCTTCAGTTATTCGGACAGACTCTTATCAACTCTAAATTAATCTTTATGTACCCAGAGTTCTAATTGTCCTTTCCATTCTCTCAAAAAGGTCTTTTCAAGGGGCTCCAGGTCTTTCTGTGATACATGCAGCAAGATATGTTCTCCTCCGCCTTGGCAACAAGAAGGACGAAAACCTAGCGGCGTTATATCCCAACACCAGACACCCGTTCATGCCCAGCCAACACAACAACCTTACCACACCAAGGAAGAAATGGAGATAGGAAGGCGAGAAGAAGATATGCATTTTAATACCGAACACACCAGTGGACCCTTCGGAGTGGCCGAAGTACTAGCTAGAAATACCATCCTTGAGAAACAAACGGCAATGTGTAATCAATTGATAAAATACAGATAGAATAAAACACTTTGAACGAAAACTTGTTGTACATGAATTTTTGTTTTCGTGTTAGAATTAACAGATATAACTAAAAGAGATGATCCAAACTTCCGAAAGTTGGCCCTGCTTCCATGAACCGACGTGTACTGCATCTGCCTTTGATTCATCTAAAAATATGCTTTTATTGTGTGTTTTTTTTCGCTTTTATTTTTTTGCGATTTTTGATATACAAGACCAGTTGAAGCAGAATTAAAGTGAAAAACGTTAAATTTGCATGTGCTTAGTCGTTTCTCTTTTCCAGCAGCCTCTCTTTATGTACATGTCAGCAATATCTCAAACACGAGAGGCAGTGTTTCATTGGGATATCCAAACACCGAGAAGAGAGTTGAAAATACGACGCACAGCGGAGTATATTTGACGAAATTCGAGGTGTTTGGATAACCGATGAAACACTGCCTCTCGAGTGTTTATATAGTTATCTTCCCAATCGAAACCTACTGAGGAGTAAACGGAGGAATAAAATCGTAAAAATCTATGCTAATTGAGACCGGGTATTCGACCTCGTTCACAGTTTTGATTTTCTTTGTTTTAACTTGATGAATTATTAATGAGTTTGAGGAACACAGTTTGTTCAACACCTTGGCCCTTTTATTCGCAACTGACTTTGTAGTAAACTTTCTTCTCTTGTTACCCATTTTTTATACCGCTTTCTCTTTATTTTTCGATATAAAGATGAAAGACATGCACATTTAATATCCTTTATTCTTTCTTCTCACGAAAACATTCTTCCTTACATTGGGGGAAAATTATCACATAAAGATAGTATGTTAAAAACTAAAGGGAGTGATCCAAATGTTACAAACATTCAAAATGCGGTGAAACTTTCGTTCCTCATCACGAGATCTCATAAAACGAATATGGTTTCTCCTGTAACGAAGCCAAAATCAGCCAGGTCTTGTGGACATAAATTCAGTTTTTTTCTTTCGTAACCTTGGTAAAATTGAGAATTCAGTTACTCCCTAGCCCAATATAAACGGCCCGGTGCATGGTTTTCTAAGCTAGTTTCTAGCGCTTAACCTTCGAAGGGCTAAATTAATTAAGTTCCACATTTTTCTTTATTTCTTTCTTTCTTCGGAAAAAGAAAATAAATTGAGGATTTTGTGGATATCCCTAGCCCAACTTAAACGGTCTGGTGTATATAGTTTTCTTAGTTTGTTTCTTGTGTTAAACTTTCGAATGGCTAAGTTAACAAATTCTGCAATATTTTTTTTTTTACAAAAAGAAAAGATTCAAAATAAAGGAAAGCGCACATTCTTTGCTTATATTATAAATATTTTCCCAAACAGCATACGCCCTACTGTTAAATCGTTTTCAAAAGATAGGTTAATGACATTTTTAACAATGTTCTTCGCATGTGTAGTGTTGTTTGCGTGCTGTGAATAATGAATAGATGGCGTCTCCTGCAAGGTTAGGCCTGTTACAAGCTAGTTGTCAAACCTTTCAGCTGGATTTTACGCTATATGACGTTAGTAAACAAAACGCGAAAAAAAAAATGATGTCGCCCAGGATAAGCACGTACAGACAACATCGAATGCGAGGAAACGGCGTCAAGAGGCGGTCAGAATAAAGACCAGCTACTTCTTCTAGGACAAATTCAGGCTAAACTAAAATATAAAACATCCAATTTAATGTTTGTTTATGGTTCGCTAGCGAATTTTTCGGCTCGCACTGTTTACATTAAATTTTGGTGCAGCTGTTTGTTCCCTCGTCGATCAAAACATAAAGTTTAAAGGTCTTTATTTCAATCACCTTCCCTTAGCCAGCTGTGGCAAGTGAAGCGCGCTCTTTCATATTGTAATTTCATTTCGTCAAAAGATTGAACTGAACTAAACAAAATGCTGGTTGGAAATATTACCTATGCCTGTAGTTTCATTTTCCTCTACAATTTTTTTAAGCAGTAGAAATGCGAAAAAAAAATCAAAACAACAAAGAGACAGATACATCTAATGTTTTTTTTATACAGACAGCGAAATACATAACCCACACTTTCTTTTCCTTTCCTTTTTTTTTTTACTGAAATAAACATACATCGGATCAACACGGAGGGAAAATACGTAGAGATTGCACCTCAAGCTGTTAAAAGTCATTTATCTGTATAGAACAGATCGGAATCACGCCTAACGCCTGGAAGGGCATGTCACCCTTAAACACATGAACGGGTGTTGACGTTCTTTTTTCCTTTAAGAAGAAAACGCTATGTCCTTGGTAATGTTCGCGTCACTTTAATTTCGCGATTTTTTTGGAATCGCGAAATTCGCACCCCAAGCTGTTAAAAGTCATTTATCTGTATAGAACAGATCAGAATCACGCCTAACGCCTGGAAGGGCGTCGGCGTCACCCTTAACACATGAACGGGTGTTGGCGTTCTTTTTTTCTTTAAGAAGAAAACGCTATGTCCTTGGGATTCTAATTGTTTAAAAAAGAAAAATGCTTAATTTTGTGCTTTCTGCTAGCACGACTGATAAAACACCAACTGTTAGCATATATTTTTAACGTTATTTGGAAGCCTATATAAACTCGTAAAGATAGCTAGAAACGCATAACACTTGCTTTTCTACAATAGCTACTGAAGTCTGCATCGGCTACGAGTTTCACTGAGACGATTATCGACGATGAAGAAAGGCTCACTTGTTGTGCTGATAGCTCTCTCTGCCTTACTAGTTGTCTTCAGCGATCAAGTAACAGGACAGTGGGCTGGTATGAACATGCCCAATGGAAAAAGAGACAGTAACTTCGGTGATGTAAGTATTGGATAAGTAGCAACTAAGATTACACTATGGTAATTGTGAAAATAAGGAATGACCTTATATAGAACAAAGTGACACATCTTTTGGGCCCGATCATGCTACTTTTCCGGTCCCTGCAGCCAAAATAATTGAGTGACTACAGCGTGACTGTGGTAATGGACTAAGTAACTTTGCTCCATAAGTAGCTATCTGACAGAAAAAAATATGATGCGGAGTATACAATGTTTTTTTTTTTAAGTTACAATGACGACACCGGATTTATTTTCGTTGTATCCAACTGTTACGCGATGAACAAAGATATCGGCAGAGCGCATAGCACTTTTGTTAATTAAAGAGGACGCTGACAAATAGTAAATAAAAACTTCGCTCACCCCAACTGTAATATACGAATGTTACTAAACCAATCGATTGTTTTCCTTTTTCCACAACTTAACTGAACTCGATTCCTTAACTAAATCATTTTCTCAGGAAGACGGCGGGCTAAAATCATTTTTTTACTTGACAACTTTACATAAGTAGCACAGATTATTAGGAATCTTTTAGCTATAAATCGCAGCCATAGTCTGCGCGTTTTTTTTTTTTGTTTGTTACGATAGTTTTTTGTTTGTTCTACTCTCACAACGCCACTTTCCATCCATGTCTATGTAAATGGCGGTAAAGACGAATTGATGTTTTTTTTTGGTGGTGGTGGTGGTGGGGGGGGGGGGGTGGGGGGATGGGAGGGTAACCTGCCATAGGCAACTACCCATGGACACAGATTCTTAATTGTGCAGCTTTTTCTTTGTCATCGATCTCTAATGCCAATATTGTTATATCCTTCAGAATTCGAAGAGACAAGCCACCACCATGACTGACTATTGTAACAGATGCAGCAGTATATGTAGGAGTTCATTTCAAGAATTTATCGAGAGACGGAGGAGATAGACTTCACGGGCATGGACATTGATCTAGATCTTTCTGTTCACTGGTCGTGTGAAAAAATAGACTAAATAAATAAATAAATAAATAAATAAAAATACTGAAAAACAAGAAAACGTTTTGTTTGTGTGTGCAGAATTCAGATGAAGGTTGGTTTTGTGCGGAATTCAGATGAAATTTGGTTTTGTTCAACCGAAATATTGGGCCAAAATTAAATAAATTTGTAACATCAGTCCTTAGCTGTTTGATCAGCCCTGCATTTAAATTTTGTCTATTAACTTTTCTGCTGATCCTGATCTACACCAAGATCCGGCTACAATTTACTTCTGTTTGTCAGAGTGGTCCTTGCATAGTTACAGAAAAACAATGAAAAATATCGATATAATTGCGTTTCTTGCTGACCGGATAATAAAATTAGAAAGTCGTAAAGGTAAAAGGTAAAGCAACTTTATTTATACACGGTTTGTGTTTAAAGCTTTTTTTTTTATGGGGGGTGGGGGGGCCGTTTAATTTAACAAGACAGTGCCGCGTAGAACAAGCTAGAACACAAGACCAAAATACTTCCGTGCAGTTAGAATGGAACACTACAATGGCTGTGGTCACATCTAGACTACTAACTATAGTTACGACGGCGTTAACTATAGTAAGCTATTTCGGTAATGTGACCACTTCTCTGTTCACCTTTACTATAGTTAGAAAATTTACGCCTCGCTGATCCAAAACAATGCAGATTAACTATAGTTATACCCAAGCAGGGTTTGTAAAAACCAATCAGAATGCGACAATTATTTTTGCACTTGCGAGGTGAACATAAATATGAAAAACAAATCGTGAAGGGAGGGGGAAAAACATCAAGCCAAGAAATTACATATCACCAATGTTAGCAAAAATAAAGCTTCGGCGTCTAGCATTCTTACTTCATTTTATTTTCTTCAACGCCAAGATGCCGTGCAAAAAAAGAAAAAAATCAAAAAACGTACGTGCTTCTGGAGTGGTTTTAAAGCCGAAAAACTCGTCTAAAAGGCTTTAAAACCACTCCAAAAGCACAGAAATGTCAAAATAACACAAGATAAACATCAGGTAAGACATTTTTATTAAAATCTTTCATACAAGTACTATTTAGAGCAATTTTCAAAGCATTCTCATACTTTTATACCTTCGGTCTGTCCTCTCCGCTCGTGTCCCTGTGCCTGTCTTCCTCGTGTGTGGCCCCCTTTCGTCCCACATCTCATACTTTGTCTTATAATCACCTAAATCGAATACAACGTCTGGGCCGCCTGTGGTATAACGCAATCTTTGGTGAGACAACATAGGGAAATCTGAAAATATATATATAAAAATAAAATGTTTCTGTTGTTCACTTGAGCAAATTTACGAAGAAAACGTATAATTTGCATCATATCCGTGGTCTGTGAATTCATAACAACTGTATTTATTTGAATTCCATCAGATCCTAACTATGTTATTTATACAATCACTAACAATGATTATGTTTCTTATCTTATCTTTTTCGCGCACAAGATGTCAGCTACTTTTATTTACGTTAAGTTTTTGACAGATTTTCTCAAAACTATATAAGACCCCTTGTGAAACGTCATCGCTTCTGCATGCATCGCGTGCCATTTTTTATTGTTCCCGTCATCTTGGATTCGGAAGTTATAGAGAGCTCAGCCTCTCTCCCACTTCACCGGCCCTATATCCTTTTACTGATTGTTCCTTTCCAGTTTAACTTACCCTTTGGCTTACCTTTCTCTGTTTCGACTGAACAAGGTTGTGAGGCTTAATTAGGTCAGCCGGCCAGCCCACTGCAAAGCGAAGATGGAACTGGGGAAGAGGTTGAGCCCACTGTATTTCGCGCCGACGCGCAAACTACCAGCGGTTGCACACCTAATCTTTCCCCAGTCCTTTTCGGGTGTTTGACGCCTGCATCTTTCGAACCTGAAGCTTTTGTGCTATGTCGTATTGTCGAATGGCTTTTCCTCTTAAATTCTTGCTATGCTTTCTGGTGAAAGAAACCTTGTCACAAGCTAACTTGGATAAAGATGAACTGGGAGATCTGTATAAGGCTTTCATGGGTGATTTATCTTACTTCAACCGCGAATACCAGCGTTTAGATTCGGATGCTTTGCTTGGGTTGCGAGTTGCAGAAGGTAAACAAAGCTAAATAAATTGTTTCTTTTTGGCATTTAGGAAGGTGAGACAATCTGTTAAACGTGTAAAAAATATATGAAATGGCGGTTTTGGTCTACTTGGTGTGCGTGTACTACAATTTTTAATCAAATTTGTGTTTTTATCCTGAGGAAAAAATACACTACTATTAAAATACACTGAAAGCTGCATGCAGTGTTTTCTTCTGTTATGGTTGAGCCAATATTCATTACAGATGTTTTCCAAACACAAAAGCAGCATACGTATATTGTATGTAATCTAGCAGCCTCTTCACCATCAAACCTAACATTACATATGATTAAAAGCTGTTTACTGATAATAAAAACTTGGTTTGTTATTGTAATGGCTATTGACATGTGTATGTCTACATGTACATATGTACACACATGCATGTACACTTGATTGGAGAAATCTTGACCCATGAAAGCATAAACCATAGATAAACGATGAGACCCAAACATTTACTGGGAGATCCAGAAAAAGTAGTTGTTGTCTTTGACAGAAGGAACATTTTAATAAGACAGGTTGCATATATCAAGCTCTTAAAGCTCTCAAAGAAAGAAAATATCTTGATTTTAAATAAAAGGAATATTACTAAGGTTACCATTGCTCTCTAGGTCTTATCTTTCATGGTTTATGCTTTTTACAGGGTAACGTTTCTTCAATTTTGTGTATACACTGTAAATCATTGATATTACACCTTGTACACTGTACTTACTCAGAGCTTTATGTTGACTTTAAAGTTTCCATTATGGAACCACAACAATAATTGATAGTTTCACTGTAAGTTACCTTAAAATGTATGTAACACTGACAGTTTTCTTATAAATTCTCTACCACATAATAACTTTAGGATACCTTCACAGGATTCTAGAAGAGACAGAGAATGGGAAAATCAAATTAAGCCTGGACATTTATAACAATGTGACAGAGTTGCTAAACAGAGTATCTGAAGTTGTGAAAAAGTTTGTTCCACTGGTCCAGAAAAATGATCCTTTGTTTTATCCAGCACTGAATTCTCCATGGACTTATTACAAAGCCTACAGATATTTAGAATTACAAGATGTTTCTGAGAGACAGGAAAGCAGACCAGATGATAGAGAAAGATATTCCCACTGTGTGTGGGAAGTCGTGGGAAGCAGGAGTAGCCAGGCTGAACCATGTACTATTTCTGATGAGTGCTGGAAGACTATGATGACAAAAGGAGCTCCAAATAACATGCTTTATTACCAGACTTTGTTTTTCATCTTAGGAGAGGCAGCAGGTATGTTTGCTTTGAATTAAGGTGGCTGAGCACAGCTTTCTAATCTTTGGAGTGGGGGGTAAAGCCTTGATCAAAGTTGCCCATACTTGCCAGAACTTATCCCAGTTTCTGTAAAATTACGGAAAGTGGCTAGGAGTATATCTTCTCCCCCCTGCAAGTGAATGGGATGCTTGTCCATGATTGCAGGATTACTCCACAGCATTAATTCGCCTGTACTCATTTAGACACCTGGGTGGAGAGAGGCACTATGAGAGTATGTGTCTTGCCGAAGAACACAACACAGTGACCCTGGCCAGGGCTCAATCCTGTACTGCTCAATCCGGAGTGCAGCCCGCTAACCATTAGGCAACGACACCTCCCAAAATCAGTGCACAGTACCTATTCTTAAATTTGATTTCATGTCCAAACCATTTTAGCTGACAAGATCAAAACTGGCAGGTTACACAATAAGCTTCTGCATTTGTTATTTTGCATGTTCTTTGAATTCTGCTAAATTTCAGAAAATTCAGTCATTTTTCATTGTTTGTGTACAACCAACTCAGAAATGTTCCAACATTTTTTCATTGAAGTAATAAAGTTTTAACAGAGGGAATTTTAGTTTTTTGTTGCTTTATGTTTTCATGTAATGTCATACAATGTTAAAACTTCCTGCTTTGTTTACTTCCAGATTTTTTTTATAATCAGCAGTATACACTGCATTTGGAAATTTACTGATGTACTTTACTCATTCCTGAAGAATAATTTGTTTCTTTATTAACTCTTTCCAGCAATTAAAAGTGTTTTTTGTATCTACAAATTATTATTGCTCACTTCTTGTTCTTACTACCCAAGTGAGAGGTCTCATGGGAGAAACTCAACATTGAATAACAGTGAAGAAAATGCCCTTTGAATAGAGCTTGCTGTTTATAATTTATGATTATTACATACAAAATAATTTTTATTGTAGCTATGATGATGTTGAAGTTTAAGATTATGCCAATTTTTTTTTGAATAACATTATCCCTTGGGTTTAATACATTTATTTTATCTGGTTACTTAAACAAGGTTGTCATGACAAGCTGATCTCAAGAATTGAAGCCTCGGGAGACAAATTAATGACACACCTACAACACATTTGCACCTTAGCCTACTTCAACAATGCTTGGACACAATTTCAGGGAGAAGGTGACCCAAAGGATCTTATGTTGATTGTGAAGCTAAGCTTCAGTTGTGGCTTGTTAGGGTATCATGTACTACTCACATCAGGTGGGCTATCTAATGCTATAGCCTGGCAATTAGAAAGTGGATGTTATGGAGACTACACTAGAGTAGGAGAGGAAACGTTGAGGTACATACTGAAATTAAATTGTAAACAATTAGTAGTTTAATTATGATATCATACTCATGTAATGTGATGTTTAGTTTTAATTTGTTTGTTTGTTTGGTTCAGAGAGCGCAATAATTTAATGTATTATGTATATGTACCACTGAGCCCCCTCCAAAGGACACCTCCCATAGTTGGACACCTACCTAAAACGGACAATAAGACATGGCCCCTGACACTTGCAAACACTAAATTGTTAACAGGCTCCCATAAAGTTAAGTCTGCATATGAACCTGAAAGCCCATTGGGCTGTACTTTCCCCCCCCCCCTAACACAGAACTGAAAGCTAATACAGCTTATCCCAGTTTCTGTAGCATGAAGCAACTACATGTACATGTAGGAGTATTTCTACTCTCCTTTGGATGGTGTGCTAGTCCAACACAGGGTTACCCCTCAGCAGTAAATTCCATGGTACCCATTTTTATACCCGGGTGGAAAGAAGCTCTGTGAGAGTTACAGCAAGTGTCTTGCCCAAGAACATAACACAGTGCCCCGACCAAGGCCCGATCCCAGACTGCTCGATCCGGATTACAACATGCTTACCATTAGACCACTGCGCCTCCCACTAACCTCCCATAAGCTGAAACCTTTTCTATGTGAATTTATTATGCTATTTCCAAGTCGCAAGGGTGTGTTAATGGGAGTTTGACTGTATTACCTCAGGGGTACTGAATAACTGTTTTGTGGCTTGATTTGCTTCAAACACAAAATTGTAATAATAATGCCACATGTAACTGTTGCTCAATAAATAATTACAAAGGTTGATTTTTAAACATTGACAATGTGTATCACAGGCGGGCGGCGGGCTTTCGTGGGGGGTGACTGTGACTTGAAGTGTTATGGGGTGCTGTCCCGGTCTGTCTGTGTGGCTGTGCTCCCGTCCCTGTCTGTGCTCATTCAGGGTCCAGGTTCACAGGCGGGACGGCGGGCATTCGTGGGGGTGACTGTGACTGGTGGGGGGCTGCTTCTCTGTGTCTTCGGTTCTGCGGGGGCTGCCCCCCGCCCCCCCCCTCCGCAGGTCAATTATCATTCCTCTGTGGCTTTAACATAAGCCAGTGGTTATTGCTCACTGAATTGGCAACTTTTCTTTGAAGAAATCTGCTTAATGTATTACATAAAATAATATTTGTAATACATTAAACATAATTATTCAAGGAAAAGTTGCTCATTCAGCGAGCAATAACCCCTGGCTCATTTTTTTTCTCCTGTTATTAGTGTAACTGAAGCTGGGAAGGCAAAGCGTGAATTGAAATCAGTTTATCTTGGAAGTGAGTACTTGACTATAGCTGTTGTTTTGAAAGATAATATGGCTCACTCAGTTTTAACCTGTAACTACAATGTATCTTCACTTGGTACCTTTTTTTAAACTAAGAAAGTCTATTAAATTAGAATAATAACGGTTTTCATGTAATAGTCAAAAGTACAATATGTATAAATGCGCGTTTGCTGAAATGGTTTTTATTTCTTCGCTTGGTATTGGTAATTTTCCGTCCCCCCTTTTTTTAATACTCCTCTTGGACAGAAAAAAAAATCTTGAGTAACCATTTGTACACTGTTTTTTTTTACTGATTTGAACTTATTCATCCACGACATTTGTTTCATATTTTACCATTTCTCTTGTCAACGTTCACGATCAGCTTTGATTTAAATTCTTTTTTTTTCTTCATACATTCTTTTTTATTGTGCCCTTACAAGTTGCCCGTATCCATTATATGCAAGTACTCCTAAGTGGAGAGAGGCACTGTGGGAGTGAAGAACAACGAGCACAATACAGTTTTTGGAAGTTGAAAAGAGCAAATAACTCTGTCTAGTTTGTGTGATGTTTAGGTAAAAAAGGTAAAGTCTGCGTTCGCCGGAGCGTAGTGCTCCATCAGGCCGGAGCATACTGTAGAATTCCGGTTATAAGCCCCCCCGCTTATAAGCCCCCCCCCCCGGTTATAGGCCCATCATCCTGGAAACAAAAAAATACATCCGGTTATAAGCCCCCCCCCCGGATATAAGCCCCCCTCTACCAGATGACAGTACTGAATAGGGCTAAATGTTGCTTTATTATGTGCTTTTAACTTAAAAAAAACGTATTGTCATCAACACTCCCGTGGCTCGTTTTGAAACGTTTTTTTTTTTTTTCATTCCGCTTATAAGCCCTCCCGGATATAAGCCCCTCCGCTTATAAGCCCACCCAAAACCCCTTACGAAGTTGTATAAGCCCAGGGCTTATAACCGGAATTCTACGGTATTCCGGTTTCAGAAGCATCAAGCGACTTGGAGTATTTCTACTCCACCCTTGATGGTATACTAGCCCATGGCAGGGTTATCCCCAGCAGCAAATTCTCCAGTACCCTTTATACACCTGAGTGGATTGAGGCACTGTGAGAGTAAAGCGTCCTGCCCAAGAACAGAACGCAGTGTCCCGGCCATGGCTCGAACCCGGCCCGGTCCGTTCTATCCGGTGCCTAGCGCACTAACCATTAGGCGACTGCGCCGTAATGTTTACGGTCAAATTAAAAGTTCCCTATTTGTCTTTTTTTGCAGACGGTTGTGTAAGTGACGTCACCGGAGCAGGACTTGGGCTCCTTGCTGTATACCTGAGGTGGGTCCTGGACCCTCCACCTCAGGTCCATGCAGTGAACCTCTTAAAGAGCGCCCAAGAAGATGCCCAAACTGTGTCGGTGTACATGTTCGGACTTGTCGTTCTCACTATAGCGTTCCTTTTTTCTGCCAGGCGATTTATTTCGCAAACGGCATTAACTTTTCATGCCATTTTATTTGGGCAGAGAAGAAGGTAGAGAGATTGTACAGCGCTTGAAGCTCAAGCCTGTTAATCGTCGAGGACGTTGAGGAGCTTTCGTACTTCTGTTAACATTAGAGTGTACTACTTTGGTCTGAAAAACACACTTCCTTCGGGTGCCTTACTTTGCCTTTATCCGCGAGATAGCTGAGACGTCCAAGCTTCAGTACTTTTAACGTTGCCTACAACAGAGATGTTTGTGAATTTCTCCCCCCCCCCCCCTTTCTCCCCTTTTGGGTCCTCTTTCCCGAGGAGAACGAGCCTTCTTGTGAGACCCTGCAAGAGCTCTCCCGACCCGAATTTCCCAGCTTGACTCTCGGACGTCTCTCGGGGATCAAGGAAGTTAAACGCCCTAATAGAGAGGTGCGTAATTTCCGGCTGACTGATCTTAGAACTTAAGGGAATTTGGCTGAAATATTCAATGTACTCTTCGTATTTTAAGGGGCCGTTTCAATTCAACACTATTCAGCAAGTAAGGTTTGATCCAGGTTCATGCAGCGTTTCATTGGAACCTTCTAACCGATGTCCCTGTCATCCTGTGTAGCCTAGCTGTTTCAGGCGTTCGGTTAGTTGGCGAAAAATCCCCTGGCCATTTTTTTTTCACTTTGCGTTCTTCGCGCTAATCCCGTTTTTTGCACTGCTCCCCAACTAACCTAGACTGTCGACACGCCTCTCGATTTTTCAAGGCAAAAAAGGAAACGAAGCGAGCGCGCGGGGGGAGGGGGGCGGGAAGCGAGCGCCAATTTCGCGCCACTTTCTCAGCCAATCAGAACTAAAACCAAAACAAATCGTGTCTTGCTCGCGCAGTTTTCCCGCGCTTCGTGCCTGCTACGTACGCGTGTATTTGCTTCTAGTTTTGATTGGTTCACTGGATTGTCTGAGAGTGATTACAGCTAATTACTTTGCTTTTGCTTTTACGACACTCAATTGAAAACTGCTCTATTGAAAATGAATCTGTGACTCTGATTGGTTCTCCTTTTGTGTTTTATTTGCTTACATAGCACAATCCCGCGCGCTTTGCTCTTGAAAGGAAAAACTCTTGATTTTTTGCTTAAAAATGCATAAAATTTTAAAGCAATCATTTAGACTAAAACGATTAGACTTCTTCCCTCGTTTTCTATAGGACTGTTCGCTCTTACCATTACCATGGTTACTAACTATGGCATAACCTACCGACCGTCTTTTAGGTAATGATTGGCTACACAGGAGCCGTCTATTTAACAATTATTCCATGCGCGCGCGTTGGATTTGAGTTGGCTACAACAACCTCATCCAACAAGTATGAGTGAAATAATTGTTTTATTAAATACATGCAGCCAAAGAATTGCAATACTGTTTGAGCTCTCCAGCTGCTCTGGTTAGCGCGTATCGGCTACTATATTTGTGGTCAAGGGTATTTGAGCTCTTATAACCCACCCAGTAAATTTTGCGCGCGCTAATTGGATAAAACGCATCACGTGGTACAAAATCGGACGACGGGTATCAGCGAATATACCCCGTCCGATTTGATATCCTCGTCCGATTTTGAAGGCAAGCACAAAGCAAACGAATAAAGTCACCTTATTCAATTCTAACTTTTAATGAAATCAAAGAGTTAAAAGCTCACTTTAACCAATCAACTACATTTGTTTCAACCACAGTTACGCCGGCTTTATTACTGCAGGTATTTCCTATAAATTTGCTGCGATAAAGCGCGTGGTAGGACGTAATCGGAGGTTTATCCTCGAATATACCAGCCGCCTGAAGGGGTTTATTTACTAAATATACCATTGATTGTTAACCAATCAAAACTCAGGAATTGCAACATACCATATTGCTAGTTTTTAATAATGATTGATAGACGGCTCTCGGGGTGCGCGCTAAGTTTTTCGCTGACTTTTATCAATCAAAAACTTCTAGCGATATTCTGTGTTTAATAGATCTGTCAGTGGGTTATGCTAGAACAGTTACACAGCTCGCTCTCGGTTTATGTCGACTTTGATAGTCGATAGAAACCTGGTATTCGCCGTCTAATTGTTAAATAGCTACCCCGGGCCCGTAGTTAAATATAAATAGAAAATAGTTTGAACTCAGTAGTTCGTTTAGTGCACCATCCGAGTGAGCCAGAGGTCTATCTGAACGGAAGTCATGTTCACGGAGAAAAGATTGCCCACACCCGGACGGACGATTATTCTAGACGAACTACAGCGTGTACCGTTCGTTTTCATTTCATTTTATTATATTTTTATTTTTTTTCTTCACAAATGGTACACCAAAATGATAACAGTTGGCAATACCAATACATCGGCTGCTGAGAAGACAGGCGACCAGAGTAAAGGAAGTCCATCGTGGAATATTGTCTCAAAGTTACGTCTTGGAGAATGTCGAACTCCAGCAGCTGTACTTGCCAATTTAAGTGTCTTGCCCATTGCATTCAAAGTATTACAAAAGAGAAATAAAGGGAAATAAAGCTAAAAGCTAATAGCGATACTCGAATGCCTAAGAGAACTTTGCGAGCTAAGCGAAAGATTCTACGGTGCTGACTGGCTAAATCTATTATCTGTCCGTAATGTGTCTCATTCTTCCATCTTAGCAAAGCCGTTTAATGCGTCTCATTCCTTCATCTTTAAGCCGTCAATGTGTTCATTCTTCCATTTTTAATCTGAAATGCCTTCCAAGAACCGCCAGCTTGCGGTGATGACGCCTGTTTATACCTGGCCTTTCTTTTTGTCCAAGAGCAACGTGTTTTGAGTTAGGACGATGTGTCGCGTTGCTGTCCTGATTCAGTTCCAAATAGTCTTGCAACTAAGACAAAAAATACAAATTTCTGGTTAATTTCGTAATCTCTCTCCATGCAACTTCAGCTAGTATCTTGGGGAATGGTCGCGCGAAAACTGAAAGCAAGCCGGGAAATAGAAATGTATTGTTTCACTCTCGTGCCAAGAGCCTGTCGTGTTCTTTAGCCGACGAAGTCTTAGCACGAGAAATGAGCTTAGCTTCTGGTGCCCAGGTCGTTGCCGGCTAACAAACAATTTTACATGACGTGCTTTGTTGTGGAAGAAAATTGTTATTATTTTCTTTTTGTATTCCTTGAGCTTACTCAAGGTAATTTTTCTATTTAATTTCGCGTGTTTCTCGCTTGACGTCCCACGGTCAAGGAGAAACAATTGCAGCCGGGGTTAACGTTCTTATCGCCCTTTCGATCAGCTTTGGAATCAGGTACATGAATAATTACCAACACTGTTCTTTCTGATTAAACGCCCACCAATTATGTCCGGTATCCAGCTCTATCACATCCAGTATTATTCCACACAAAGTCGAAAGCTAATTTACCCTCCTACGTGTCCTATCATAATTGACTACCATAGACCTATCGTGAATATATTTGCGGATTGAAATTGCCGATGTTTCAATTTATTTCCCTTCAGTTACTCTTTGCAACATTGCTAACGGGCGGGCGATACTTTTTCCAAATGTGCTCAGAATCACCGCCCGTAACCACCCAATAAACGCCCACCTATTGAATTTAAGTGTTTATACTTATGCCTTCACTACTGGTTCAACGTCGAGCTAGAGTAAACTTTTTTTTCAGAGAGGAAGGGCGGTGGTTGAAAAAAGCATATGAAAACCACAGATTCTTGAACGATAAAAATTCCGTCAACATATATAATTCACTCAGCGTAAAGTAGGTAAGTGTAGCCTTATGGTTGATTATTAATTTTTTTCAAGATTTTATTTTTGAACCTTAATTAAGACGAGTGACTGACGAGTAAAAACACCCAATTGACTTTGGCGCTCATCAAATTGCATATTTTACCACCCTCTCCGAGTATTCATCGCGCGTTGTTCAAGCGTAAGAAAGACCATGTGACGAGCTTTTCATCTCCAAGCTCCGCTTGGTGCATATCTGCTCTAAATTAAACCTGTGCGTATTCAGAAACTTGACAAATATTGATAAAACATGATTAAGAATGTTTTGTATTCTTTGACTGTATTCTCGCAGTTTGGCTACATTGCTAAGCGATTTACTGTTAAGCTAAAGTGCTTGTCGCTGGACAAATTTGGCCTTCTCTCTCTAAAAAAAACGAGAATATTTAAGCTTAGTTTTATAACGTACCTTAATTATGGACCTCCGGCCATTTGGTTTCTTTCCACCAAACCATCCCATAATTCCTTGAGAGTGACCAGCAAGGAGTGTTACGATTAAAAGTGCCACGAAAACGAACGTATTCGTTCTTCTTTTGCTAAGCATCGCCATCAGATCTGTGGTCAGAAATCTCCACCTTGCTTCTGCAACTGTTCCGGGAACGTCTTGCTTCAAGTGCACAAACGAACACGGTTTATAAGTTATCTTGAAAGGTGCCCCATTGAGTTTTTCTATCGACAGCTAGGTTTCGGAAGTAGGCGGCTAACTCTGAAGGGCTCGCTATCCCTAAGGAATGCCTACGCTTTTCCTTTTTTAAGAGAATACCAAGAAAACACGGAAGTAACGTTGCTACAACAAAGTTTAGCTGCCTTGGCTGTACTTGACGTGTGTGGAACCAGGCAAGTTTATATGTGTGCTTCCTTCTTCGCGGGGTACCGCAACTCGCAAATGTAATTCATGGCTAAAGCAGTCGCTTTGTATCACGAATGCATAAAAAAATACACTTTGAAGTTCAAATTTACAACATTATTAGCTCTTTAATTTGCTGACCCTCCGTGAATCCATTCGGTCTAGATTACCTGAACTACCTTTTTCTGTCACCACAGCCGAAGAAATGAGAAAAAAGATAAAGAAAGAAAAAATCGGGCAATGTTAGAAAACAGGTGATTGTTTAAAGTTTAAAGTGCAAACAATCTGTTCAAAATCTAATTACGGATTATGCAAGGCCGGCAGGGTAGCAGTACTGTCTGAATAGCCGAATTGTACGAATAAATAGACACGAAACATTGTTATCGTTAATTAAGGCTACATTATGGAGTGCAATTGAAACATATCATTAGGTCTCGTGCAGTCTCTAAGCAAAGAAAATCGCACATTCAATTTCATTTGGACGGCTTGATTTATTTATCCTAATCTTCTAGCTCGCTCACGTGAGGTAAATGGGAAACAAAAGTCCGGCATGATGTCTTTATTACCTTTTTCAATTTTCAACAACAACCAGCATCTAAATTTGTTTGAAGGCGGAAGAAAAGAAATCACGAGTCAAGCTTTTTTTGTTAATTGAAGCGGCTGCTCGGTCACGTACAAACGGAAACGTTCTTCGCCAAATTATTCTATAAGAATGTCACCAAGGCCTAGTCACGGAACATTTTTTTCAAATTTCTTCTTTGAGCTGGCATTGTCACTGGGAAAGAGACAGAAATAAACAGAAATGTACGTTTTAATGATATCGTTGTAGATCGAGTGGGAACACGCCCCATTATTGACCACGTTGATTAAACGCCCGTCTGTGGGCGCCGTGAACCACTCCATTTGCCACGTTACACGTAGTGCAAATGTTTCTTTTTTGCATATTAATTAGAATCAGATCAGTCACACAAATGTAAAGAATTGGCACGAGTAAAAATGCATGCGGGCTAACTAGAGACATGTGAAAGAACCATTTTATATTTATATTTCCCATCGAACTTCTCTCTGCAACTACGTTCCATGTCTGAATTATTTGAAGATGCTTCTGCGACTGATTTGAGATATTTCGCGAATTCAGCGATCTTTTGCGAGCAGCGAATAACTCAGTCCAGCTCAACTTCGTAAAAGCAGAGATGCCCTGGGGACGAGGTAGGCGGACAGCTTTGCAGCCTCGCTCGTAACTGACTTTCGTCCCCCACATCCCCACAAAAACTGGAAACAAGATGTGTAGTGAGGCTGTTGTCTGTAAATGTATATAATCTCAGCATGTTATCTCATGTATCCGATTTTCATTCAAGAAAAGTAATACTTTTCAAGTAAAACATGTCTTGCGTTCACAGTCTTGAGTTTTAATGCAAATACTTAACAACTCTGCGAATTCGCACGCAATATCGTTCGCCTGATACGAAACCGACAGAGCGCAGGCCGAGTTGCTAATGAGTCAGATGATCTTTCCCAAGATTTAGCTGGAAAACTGGTTTATTATTCAACAAACTGACTGAACGTAACACATTTTACAGCGGGATAAACTTAGGCTTTTCGCGGTTTGTAAGATGCCGAACGAATCTATGGCTGTATGTATATCGCAGAATATCTGCAATGTACGGATCATGGCAGAAAACAAGTGCTTTCTGACAATGTGGGCATTGTAACAATTTGTGCAACAGAGTGGGAAAACTGTACTCTTTTCGCGCGTTATATTTTCACCTCATTACTGAGTGTAGGTGTTTGAGTGTTGGGTTTTTTGGTTTGTTTATTTGTTTGTTTTTTTGTTCAACTTTTTGGCCTCCACCCCCAACAAGATTTGCAATAATCTATAATCTTTATATGTTGATAATATCATTAGTAAGTTCTACATGCGAGTGACGTAACTAAATTACGATTGAAATAACCCTCGCTGAGCTGCTTATATTTTCTTACATCAGATACTAGCGGATCAGGTGTACGTTGAAAGGCGGGGAGACTTCCTGCCTATATACACCTAATTGCAGTAAGGTTGTCATAGAAATAAGGGAAAAGGAAAAAGTCAAAAAGTTATTTGTACAAATGGCCTCAAAATGCCTCAAAATACAAATAAATCAATTTATCTTGTTACAGCATAAAAATATGGACTCGAAGTGTGCAGATAAAAACTCGTGGGTTTTCTGTAAATGCTATTAGTTATGAAACTACGCTAATTAATTCCTATTTACCTTTTTTTATTTTCTTTTTCTATGACAACATTATTGCAATTAGGTGTATGTATGAGATGTATTTGGTATTCTTTTGCGTCATGCCAAAAATCAATCAAACGAAAATAACTGTAATGAGCTGATATATTGCTCTAATAAATTTGTTGCTAGTTTGGTCTTTCTTGTGTCATTGGACGTTTTAGACCGCTTTTGGATTTCTAATGCTGGAAAGAATATACACCTGATTGAAGAAACGTTGATCCATGAAAAACGTAAACCGTGAACGATGCGGCCCAAATGTTTACTGGGAAATCGCAAAAAATAATCGTAGTCTGTGACAGAATAAAATGATAATCAAACAGGTTGCATAAATCATGCTCTCAAGGCTCTCAAAGAAAGAAAACATCTTGATTATCAATAAAATGAATATGACTAAGCTTACAAAGGCTGTCTACCCAGAATACCATTGGAGAGTAAAGCTTTTATGAGTCAAATGAGTCAATGAGTCATGAGTCATGAGTCATGAGTCATGAGTCATGAGTCAATGAGTCAATGAGTCAATGAGTCAAATCTTAAATTAGAGTTATAAATTTGAAAATAGTGCTACCCTTACTAACAAATTGAAGCTAACCGCAAGCAAACCAGAGTGGAACTAACCGCAAAGCAAACCGGAGTGGAACTAACCGCAAGCAAACCGGAGTGGAACTAACCGCAAGCAAACGGGAGTGCAACTAACCGCAAGCAAACCAGACTAGAACTAACCGTAAGCAGTGTGAAGTGCTTGTAAGCTTATTTGCATAAAGGTAAACCATGAATGTTCTTCTTTGTGTAAAAATCAGCTTGACTCATTAACTCATGACTCATGACTCATAGACTCATTTGACTCATAAAACAGGCCGCCCTCATACCAGTGGGTTATATGGTTCATGGTTTATGCTAGGACACACAATGATGTGAAGACAATAAAGTTGTACTGGATTTTAATCAACGAACAAAGCAGTTAATTACATTGTGAATTGAACTGAATTCTCTTAAAAAATGACGACGCCTGAAACTGATAACTCCTTGAGTCAGGGCCGTAACTAGCAAGAGGCAAGACGAGGCACTTGCTACGTCTTAATTTTTACCCAAAATTAAAATCAATATATGTTTTGCTGGGAAAATAATCCCCAGTTGAACAAGATTGATTTTTCTCAAGAAACACCTCATGAAAAATGTCTCTGACTGACTGAGATTCATAGCTTCTAGATTCCAACATTTTCTGGAGGGCAAGATCTTGCCTTGTCTATGGCAAAGGTCTGGTTACGGCTCTGCTTGAGTACGACTATTTTAGTGCTTTTATTTTATTTCTATTTTTTTTTTCAACCAGACCGAACATGTAAACTCGTCATAACCTCCTTCCACCCCTCTCCAAATAATAAAATAAATAAATAAAAATGATAAAAATAAATAAGTAATAATCCTTTAGGTGGTTTTCATATCATTATGTCACGTGGAGAGGAAACAAGCGTATTTTTTCTCTCCTGAGAATGTCGTATTTGTATTAAAACTTTCATATATTTTTTTTCAGTTTTGACTTAAATGTTTAGCATAATTGTCAGTAACTGAGAATATTCTCCCAGGCTAATCAGTTTTAATACATGTAACTTTTCGTTAGTTTAACGTTACGTACTGGACATTGCTTTGCCTACAACTGTGATTGAATACTCCTCACATATAGTGGGGGATTGAAGCTCTTGGTTTCCACGTTCGAAGACGTCGATTTTTCCTGCGTCGAAGCACAAAGCTGAATCATATATTAAAGCCTCTAGCTGATCGAACCGCAGGATAGCACGTGGCCCATGAGGTAATCCCCGCTATGTCACGCATCAGTTTGTCACGCCATCTTGTTTTGGCGGCAGCTATAACAAAGCAAGTGCATCTGTCAAAACTATCGAGATCGCACCTATATGTCATCACATCCTTTTATAAAGCCTCGCGTATGATTTTAAGAGAAGATGTCGGCTTCAGCAACGTATTTTGTCCTCTTTATCGCAGGTAAGATTTTAAATCTTTTAATTACATGGTTTAATTTTATAGCAACATCGGTTTTACATCGTTCACCTGATCGTTGACTGCTCGATTGACTATTGATCGACCAAGTCCGTCTGAACATGATTTCTAATTAGCTTTTCCAATGAGTAAAGATAGGCTCAAATGTCTATTTCTCGCTCGATTTGTTGAGCTTTTCACCACAGGCGAGAAAAGATAGAAAGGAAAAGTACATTTCTTGTTAGAGCTTTACAAACTACCGAACTTTTTTGCTGAGTTTCGCGACTTTAATCAATTCGCCGCTTGACTGCATTTGTGCGCGAACAATACAGCGCGCATGGAATAACATATGCCATGTTTCATTGTGTTATCGATGAAAGGAATATTTTCTCATGGATTCTTTTTACATTTTCGTTCGAAGCGTTGACTTGTAGACATGTTATTTGCTGTCGGATCGGCGGTGTTCGAAAAAGCCCGAACAAATGGCTTGTTAAATCGGCCAAAGTATTAAAGTGCACTCATTCGCACGGAATTATGTTTACATTTCTCGAAGAATAGCGAGTTCGATTGCAGTTATCAGTTGAAGGGCTTCCTATTGTTCTTAAAGGGAGTTAATTTGGGAAGTTTGAGTGTGGCAGTAAGCGAATTCTCAAGAGATCGTAAGAAGAAGGAAAGAAAACTACGGTTCTTTAAACACAGTTGGACGCTGATAGGAAAATACATCACGCGAGTCCATTGAAGTCGTTATCACGAAAAGGTCAATATTCTGCCTTCCGGAAATCTCTTTATATTCTAGCATTTTTTTCTTTCTTTGGCCCAGACACATTGTATTATCTTGTGGGAGGAAAAGAAGATGGATTTTCATGAGCGTAAACACAGATGAATATTTAGCATATCACTGCCTTGAATATCTAGTTTTGTCAATTCTGTTTCTCAAAAATGTGATATTTTTTAAAATAATAGTTCAGCATGACAGAAACGAAAATAAGCATCCAAAATAAATCAACCGCTAGACATGTGTCAATAATTCTGACAAGTAAAAAGTAATTCATCGATTCTTATAAACACCAGCAGAAATTTTAGCCCTTTTAGCCCTTTAATAGCGTATATCAAAAAGCATATATAGTTTAATAGTAAGGGTTCTTTCGAATGTAGAGTCACGCGCGAAAATTGGGGTGAGTGCAATAAAGTTTAAACGGCTTCAATGTTTTACTTGTCACGCTTGTAACATTTTGTGACGAAGCGAAGCTTTAATCGAAAAGGGGTGTATTAAAATGGGGTGCAGCTCTAAGAATGGCAGCTAAAAGAATGGCATTTATTCAGTAAAATGTAAAAAAAAAAAATGGATTTAGTCAGAAAACAGCAGAACATCCTAGGGGGACCCTGAGGGACAGTTGGGCGACTAAAAGTCGAAACGGGCGAAAATAAATCTTTTCGCTCGTATAGACTTTCACTCGCCCCCACTAATTTCCCCTGGCAACCTCGTTCCCAGGGCTTTTCCCTTGGTGATTTGGTTGTGCCCCTGGGTCTCCGTGGATGCAGGAAAGAAAAAAACAGTTAACCATTTACACACTTCGAAAAGGATATTATAAAGGGACTGAAAAGAGAGCGAATTACGGAAAGCCAAAGCTGACGTGCAGCATCGACGTCTGCCATTTCCTCACGCGGAAAAAGGAGACGTCAGCACACAGGCTAAGGGCAAACTAGCCCCAAACAAAAATCAAAACTACTTTGTTTTGTCAATGATTTTTTTCTTTATATTTCTTGATTTGCTTTGGTTTTTCTCTATCAATGACAGGGCCGTAACAAGCAAGAGGCAAGACGACGCACTTGCCTCGTCTAGTTTTTTGCCCAAAATTGAAAAAACAAAGATAATAATAATCCCCAGTCGAGATTGAGACAAGATTGAGTTTTTTCAAGAAATGCGTCATGAAAAACGTCTCTGAAAGAGTTTCAGAGCTTCTAGATTTCAAAATTTTCTGGAGGGCATTTTTTCCCAGAACCCCGTAGCAAGTTCTTACCTCGTCTATGGCAAAGGTCTGGTTACGGCCCTGAGTGAAATTTATGTAAAACGAACAAAGATGATAGAAAAACTGTCGTGAAACCAAAAACTGAAACCAAAGCTGATATCATGTGAAATATGACTAAATATAGACAGAACTGAAGCACCCTGAAAGAGATTACAAGACGAACTTCAAACTTCAAATCGTTTATCCCTGTACTCTCTCACAGGAATTGTATATTGTATGTTGTGTCCAAAAAATATCGTGAGCTCAAACTCGTTCCCTTCCCACTTGAAACATGGGCAAAAAAGATCAATGAGGACCAGTAGGTTTCAGCCTTTCTTTGAACTAAAGTGACCCGAGTCTTTTGGCTATGAAAACCGAGTTGTTCCGGCATGGAATATATTATAAACATGCTATAAATGCGATACTGTCAGATCTCTGGGATGCCTGGGACGGTGTGTTCATTTGTACGTGTTTATGTAGATTGGTGCGGTATGAGGGACCTCCAAGCGTACATTAAATTCGTGTATGACTTTTCAAACGCAGTACTTTTGTTATCGATTATATACAGTAAACACCCGCGTGTAAGAAACTTTGGTTTAAGAACCTGCTGGCAGAAATTTGCCATTTTAATACCCCAAAATATAAGAACCTGTTTAGCCAAGCAAATTTCAGCAGGTTCTTAAATGTGGGTTATAGAAAATTTTTATGAACATTTTTAACAGAACATCCCAAACTGTATTTACAAATAAAGAAAAGACAGATTCACATAGACTGTAATAGTCTTCTTTGGACCTTGCATGAGGCTTGAAGCAATACAGTTATGAATAAATGCTGCATAATGAAGGACCAAACCCATTTTTTTTTTCTTCTCGTACAATCAAAAACTATAGCTCCTCCTTAGAAATTAAGAACCTTATTAAGAACCTACTTAGCCTAAATTACCAATAACTACCCCAAAATACAAGAATCTATTTTGCCAAACTTAGAAAATTGTAGGTTCTTACACGCGGGTGTTTACTGTATCACTTTTCACACCAATACCGATAGTCTCCTATTCAACTGACTCCGCAGCAGGGTTCAGAGGGAGTGAAGGGTTCTGGGAATGTTGCCAGGTTGAAATTCAAAAGTTATACTCGAACTTGATCATAAACTCGCACTGTAATTAAAATGTTCACGGTGGTTGTTTCCACGGTGTTTTTGTTTAAAAACATTGTAACATTGTCTAAAATGCCATTAGAAGGTCAGTGTTAAGCTGTACCGGTTACTTGTGTCCCAGTAAAACAAACAATCAACCACTGACACAACAGCTGATTCATGACTGATTCGTGCTTTTTCTTTTTTAGGTCTATCGCTGGACGTCAGCGCTCAGACTTTGGTGGGAGAATGTAACATGACTTACTTCATATCCAACGGGCAGCAATGCCAGAGAGAAATGATGACAAATCTACATACAATGCCCAATACAAACTGCAGGTAGGTAAAACTCTGTAATGAGCTTATGGTTAAGTTTTCAAACTAAAGTTTACATTGAAAACACAGTTAAAAGCTCTGAATCAACGCATCTAAACTGGCTTATTACAAATGTTTGGGAGGCGTCCTATTTGGGAAGTATTAGCCGTCTAAGAGTCCACTTCAAGTTATAATCTTTCTTACTGGTTGAACTGAGTTTTTCATTCGTTTTTCGAAGCCTGTTATCCAAAAGTATTTATTATTTCTAGTTTATAATGTCCGCTTGTTGTTTATTTTTCTGCTGCGTGTTTATTATTTCTTGATCAAAAAAAGAAACCTTTAATATGCTAAAATGCCATACCCTGGCAGTAGAAATACTTGTAATTAAAGAACCATTGCCACCGAGGGCTCAATAAATAACCTCTATTCTGCTTCGATTTCAACCCTCAAATTTGTATCGGATTTTATTTTTATTTTTTTATGACGCGATGAGAAAATTAAATGGCGCGCGAGCTTCTATCGGCTAAACTGTCGAGAGGCCAAGCCCCGCGTCAACGGGTAAAGTTGACAGGCCTTTTGATACATCAGTAGAAGGTGCTTGCTTAGGCAATTAGTCAGTCCTTGTGTTATGCTAATTCGTGTGAATGATCATCACGATCAATGCATTTAGCTCTACAAGCCATTGGCTTTGACACTGAAGGATTACACACCTCCGCTTTGTTGCCATAAAGAATTGTTATTCTCCAAATGCCTTTTTCAGATTTATTTCTGATCCACTTATCTGTCTAGACAGATAAGCCACCCATTTGTAGTTTAAATGTATTTAATAAGGTTGTGGCGGTGGGGGTGTGGTGGGTATGATGTTTTAGGGGCCTTTAGCCTTGTCTTGTTTGTCAGTTGTAGCGTTTTGGTCTGTCTATGAGCGTGGTTGCTATGTCATTGATACAGCACTGAGCTTTAGCCAACCTACATTTGAACATAGCCTGTCATCGAATGAGGAAAGGCGGTCGTACGTAGAGAGCTTGGTATCTTTAGCTCCCTGCTTGTCATACACAACAATTATCAAGTTCCATGGACTTAATACTTTTCTATACCGGTATTTCATAATCAATCAGAGAATCGTTTCTAGTGGATAGATTCTAAAAAAAAAAACTGATTTTCGTTTATTTTAGGAGGTGTATGTGTGCTTTTCTAGTTGTACGTATACCGCCCAGCCCCTGAGGAAGGTTTGTCACGCAAACCGAAATAAAGGGGAGAGTTGTTTCAATATATTTTAGTTTTTAATACACTTTGTTTATTTTTGACCCCCTTAGCCGTCAGATTCGGTTTGTCAATCAGTTTGCCTATATTTTCCGTTTTATACCTCCTAGGCTTTAAGGTCTAAAACGTAAACGCTGTAGCCGTCAGTCGTGTTCGCCCAGCAAGCGCATTATAATTCCCGTTTCAGACGGTTAATTTGCCAACAGCTAATATTATAGTTGCAGTTTAATGACAACAACTTATCACTAAAAATAATAAATTAAACTCGCCAGCCTGGATTAGGCGGATTAAGCCGAACAGATAATGACTCTAAAAATACATTTGGTTGCATGTGTTTCTAGACAAATCAGTGATTCAGTCCGTCTTTAAATCTCAAGAAGGCGGTTTTTGTTGCTCTTTAATGAGTCTATAATAAAAGACTAACAGTCCGTTGCAAGAATAACAGTCCGTTAGTTGCTTACTAGATCTAAGTTGCTTTTATTTCGTTCCTCAATCAAGTATATGTATAGTCGCTTGATAATGCTTCCTTTTTGAAACCGAACTTTAGTGGTTAAAGTAAATACTTACTTTGCGGTGCTTTCTCTTTGCGTTTTATGGCGTTTTATATTTCTTTTTTGTAATGAGAGGGCTTTCCCAATCGCCTTGGAGAGTTATTATGTGTTTGGTCAGTCCCCCGTTGGTACTTGGGTCAATTTTCGTTGGGTATGTGCCGCTAGCCACTCAGAACCCCTACCCCATTATAGTCATATTCTATGGACAATTATAGACCCTATCTTAGTCACTTTTGGGTAAATGTAATTTTCACGACCCCAACTTAGTCACTTTCTGTTTTTGTATCTACCGTATTAATCCTTTTAACTAAGTCATTCTAAAATGAATTGACACATTTAATAAACTGAATGAAGAACGCTTTACTTTACAACTACAGAATTATCTTACTCTCAAAATCCCGGAAAGTGTTACCCCATTTGAAATACGAGTTTTAAAATGCTGCTAATTAGAACGATTTATTGCGACTGCTCAGAATTTCGCAATGCATGCAGTCGTTGGAAAAACTCCGTCGAAGCTTCTCCGCGTTACATCTGAGACGGAATCAGACATAACAAACATATTCGTAACGCAACGCCTAAAGTTTCATCATGATCAGTGTAACGACACGAACATATGACGTCACGCAACGCTTCTCCCTACTAAAGGCGTTACGTAACGCTTTTTAGAACGGCAGCGAAGGAAGTTACCTAAAGTGTGCTCATGTTGTTTTTACTATTTGTTTATTTTTACAGTCATGAGTATAAAAGTGAAAAAGCATGCCTAAGAAAGCATATCGCAAGTTGCTTGGCGAAGCTGCCTGTCGCGTATGTTGACCCAGTGACGTCACTACTACTTCATCAGATGTATCACTGTGGTGATCTGACTTATCAGCCCTCTCCGATAAATAATGTTTTTCTCAATTTAATCAAGTGCAAGTCACCAGCATTTGTGGACACGGAATTTTGCTGGAGATCCTTTCGGGATCGATTAAATGCGAACCGGTCTGACCCGTCATTATGCAGGTAAGTTCAGATCTACCTTCCCTGAGGGGCCTGAAGAGGTAAAATGGGAACAGCGCTTTGGGCACATTTTCAGTGGGAAAATGGAATTAAGGTCAATGGGTTTGGGAATCACAAACAAATAAACAATAGAACTGGGAATGGGATTTGCAAAATCGGGAAAATAGTGGGCTGGGAAATTGGATTTTATACCCCCCCCCCCCCCCACCTCCCCTTGAGTACCCCGTTCCCTTGTGAGCCTCACGTTTGGAAATACCGCAGGTTACACCCTCCCCCCCCCCCTTTTTTTTCTGGATAGAGGCAACCATTTCGCGTTCCACAGTTCGATAGGCGGTATGCGGCCGCCCAAACCGGTATATAGGAGATCAGAATTCCGTTGTAAGTCAGATTTGTCCTGTAAAATCAGTCAATACATAAATGCTTTACATTGTTATTGTGGATTTGTGGGATAATCTCGCGCGAAAGGCCACCGGACCGGCCGGCCAGTTCTGACAAATGGAAAGCGCCCTTACACTGCACTGACCGGTTTGCTTCATTTTACCTATATACTTCTCTATTGTTTCCAGTAAATCAGAAAGCACGTGAAACCTACACTATCAGTTTCCAAAACACTGTGTTACTGTGTTTGTGCTTTTTTACAGGGAATATGCCGTGGCAAAGGAATGTGTAACAGAAAAGGCCAAAGCAAATTGCGAAATATGTGAACATCTGTCAAGAGATACTTACAACCCATTTTGTCCAAACAACACAGACCCAGCACTGCACACGAATGGTACGAGATCTCACTGTCTGTCTGTCTGTCTGTCTTCCTGTCTCCCTGCCTGTCTGCCCCTGCCTCACTGTCTGTCTGTCTGTCTGTCTGTCTGCCTGTCATTTAAAGTTCACACGGGAAGAAAAATATACCATTTCTTATTATTGATAATTATCGTTAATTATTTAATATTTGCAGACTGCAAGGATCTCGAAACTCCTTTGTCTTGTACCGCACGATTAATCTACAAAACTTCCGTGAATTGCGAGAAGACATTCCTGAAGGGTTTCATGGGTGATGAAAAGCCTGAGTGTGGGTACGTGCACCTTGTAAAACATTTGTTTATTTATTTGTGTTTAGTCAAACGTGGCAAGCATGCAAAAGAGGATTAAGTTTGCGCTGGAAAAAGTCGCGAAGTAACACCGGACGGAAGTGTCATTTTTTCATCCGACACCAGTCCCTTAAAGTTTTATTTAAAGACGAGCTAGATAATAATCCTTATAATGTTTATCTCTAAAAACCATTAAGAGAACCTCCATGCTTTTGATTGACAAGAGCACATGGCCAAGGTAGTGGCAGGTGAAGTCAAAGTGTTTTACACCTATCATATCCCCAGTTTTTAATCAGTCGCCCGTAACCATTTGTACACCTTGTTGCCAGAACACCTGACAGTCCGCCGCGCCTTTTAGCATTAGCCCACCGCGCTTCCACTAGCCCAAACCAACAGGACCTCTTTCAACTTACATTAACTTATCGAGACTTAAGTAACCAAGTGCGATTGCTCCATCACTAGACGGGCCTGAAGGGTAAAATGTGAACTGGCATTTAAGCAATTTTTATTGGGAAAGTGGGTTTTGAGCGCTATGACCGGGAATCACAAACAGAAAACAGTGGAACTGGGACTGGGATTTGGGAAAATTTGGTCAAACAATAGGCTTGGAAGTGGAATTTGGGTAAAATATGGGCTGCGATAATGGGATTTCTACCCCCCTCCTTTTTCAGGACCCTCTCAGTATACATTAGGTTTTACATGAAAAACCATGAAATGAAAACAAAACTCGTTAAGTAAACCTTATAAACCCAACTAGCTCATAGCTTTCGACGCTTAACTCCGGTTTCTGTAGCATAAAGCGGCTAGCCGTACTTAGACAGGCACTGCGAGAGTAAAGTGTCTTGCACAAGAACACAACACAGTGACCCCGGCTAGGACTCGAAGCGGGACCGTTCGATCCTGATCCGGAGTCCAGTCCACTCACCATTAGGCCACGTACACGCGCCTATAGATTTAAAATGCATGAGATCAACCCTTGTTATCGTAGTGAAATAATATAGGTACGTATATTAAAAAATGTACTAGAATTATCCTGATGCCTTCTTTATGATTTCGTTATCTTTTTGAAAATAAGGACTGCATACACAGCACTGAAAGCATGTCTCGATGAGCAGTTATCCCAGACCTGTAAAGACTACGCAAATAATCAACGTCTCAAAGGTGACATAGAGAAGGCTGCAATGGCAGTATTGAGGGGTCCCAGGTTCTTTTGTGAAGCGGTGAACCTCCGGCGCATCGATCTTGACTTCAAAGTTCGATCTTTGGTTCCTTGTAGTAGAGAATTCTTTCCTGAGTTGGAGAAATGCGCAAAACCCATCAGGACGGGGTACAGAGAACAAAACGATTCAGCTGGTTCATTATGCAGGTAACCTTTTTCTCCCTCCATTGCAAATACATATATATGTCTAGCTGTGTGCATTGTATATAATTTCTACGGAAAACAGATAACTCAGAAACCTCGTTCCCAGGGTCTTTCTTCTACCTGGGAACGGGAAAAAGAGAAAACCTGGGAGGGAGATTTATAATTCAGTGATGTGATTGGTTGTGTGGCTCTGACGACAAAGCTATATTCACAGTAACCTGATTCTCAGACGTCCGAGGAAGAGAGGGGAAGCGATCGACTTCGGACGTCTAAGAATCAGGCTTTATTGACAGCCACTACTGCCCTTTCTTTCCCACGATACCCGAAGAAAAAGGAACGGCATTATTCCTTGGGATAAATGTCGTCTTCTTCAATTTTGAAAACTTATCTTCTTGTGTAACCATTAGCCTCAAACTATACTGTGAAACGGTTTTTATTTTGCTCGTGTCACGTCTGCGAAACGCCCCCACCCCTTTGTCCGTCTTTATCGTAATAGAGTATGAACCATGTTCTTCTTTTTTACGTTACTTTTGTTTGGTTCCCTTATTTCTTTTGTTTTTCTTATTTCAGGAATTTTAACACGGCAGTAAAGTGCTCCAATGTCGCGCAGAAGTCTTATTGTAAGTTTGATAAAGACGTTGCTTACATCATTGAAGACTCTTACACTCGGTTTTGCTTCAATGAAACTGAAATAGACACTGGAAGAAAAAACGTTAGTGGTGGTAGTTGCATCTCAGCGGGCCTTTGCTTTATCATCGTTGTCTTCTTTCTTCAACTGCTACAAGTAATTTTTTAAGCCTTTTGACATTTCCACATTTGAGCGGATATAGCGAGTGGTTGACCGGAAAATAAACAATGCTACCATACCGTTAGTAATAAGGCATCGAAAGATACTTGGAAAATACCAACTTCTAGATCTAGAAGTGATTCCATACAGTGTGTTCTTTTGTAACGTTCGCTAACCTTTTCTGTTCCTGGTTGTTTTATTAAAAAAAGTTGGGGCGCCGTGTAAATAAATATTTCTGCTCTTGAGGGAAATAAACTTCATATGACACCTTACCCCGAGGTTCTTTTCATTGTGTTTTGTTTTTGTTGTTGTTTTTCTTTTTTTAATAATTATCTTTTATTACCACGTGCCTTTAAATAACACGCGAACTCTGCCCAAGTCAACGGTTACGTTTTTCTCTGCCGTCAATCATCCAAGGCGGATCTCTCAGGAAATAAAAATAAGTGGTTCACTTCAACTGGTTCAAAGGGGCAAGTCTGTCAGTTGTAATTGGTAGGTTTTTGATCCATTTTCTTTGTTCTGTTATCCAAGGTTCGTTGGCTGTCGCCATAATTTTGTAGAGAAAAAAAGGCAATCGTTAGTTGGGTTTTGAACTCCAGAGTTCGCAATACTAAAAGGCGCCGGAATGAGAAAGCCCACATCAAAAGTGGTTTTTATTACTTGGCTAGACAAATTTTAAAATATATCCCGATAGTTTTTGTGGAAGCAAGCCACAAAAGAAGGTTGACATAAACCCTTCATGATAACATGCTCATTAGGTTTTCAAGGTGGTAGGGGTGAGAGAATAATGCATCCCATTGTTTTTCTTCCTTGGATAGTCTTCCTTGAATCTTTGAATCCTTTAGCCCTGAGGGTCTTTTTTTTACAGCAGATAACGGATTATTGACTGATTATGGCCTTCATCAGTCCAATAAATGTTCCAAGCTATTTCAGTTATTTACTAATCGAGTTAGTGGCTTTCAGTTTGTAATAAAATACTGTAATCGCTAAGAATAAATCTCTTAAGTACTTAAAAGCAACGATGGATACTTGGAACAAATAAAACGTGAAGTTTATTGTTCTCTGAAGAAAATCTATCTAACTCTAGTTCCATTAATAAGCCTTATGCACGATAACGTCTTATGCTCAACATTCACCACCAAGCCTCGTTTACGCAAGTGTTCCCTTTTTTTTTCCACTTTGCCAGCTTCGAAAGCGAGGATTGGTGGTGAAACGAACTAGTCTGTCGTAAATACGACAAGGGTTATTGTCTTCTGTTAGCTACTAATTAATATAAAGATATTAGTACCTTTAATACAACAAGACGGATACAACTTATGCTGGTCACTGACTATTTTTATTTGTCAACAAAATTAACGTTCTGAAAAAATGTACCACACATATGAACCTGCTTTACGGACGCTTCGTAAAATTTTACCTTGCTTTAAGATCAAAGCATTTTCATCGAAACCAACCTGCTTATAATACGGACAACAGGCACGAATGAAACAAATTTCATACAAAGTTAGGGAAGTGGTCTTAACAATTGTGCTCGGAAAGGACCTACTGTGCCGCAAAAAGGTGGTAATTCCCTTTTCGATACTCCGCCCCCCGGTGCACCACTTTTAAAGATGGTGTCTTGCTTGAATAGCCCAACCATACAAGGTGCAAAAACTGAACACCAGGTTTCAAGCCTTCAGTATGTTATTTCTTGAGCAGTGAATGGTTCATAAGATAAGTGAATTCCTCTGTACTCCCACCCTGAGCTTTCCCCATAAAATAGTTGGTAGGTCCTCGGGAACACTTGTTATGACCGTGATGCACCTTATAGTTCTAGTCCTTTTCTCGTTCGCTTTGGACAAAAGCCTTAGTGTAAGCCATATGTTAATGTCTTACAAAGCTTCATTTCCTAGGTAGTGAAATTTTGTTTCGTAGCTAGTGCTAATTCTACGCATGACAATACATACGCTTTTTAATATACGGTGCTGGTGTAATTCACTACTTTTTCAAATATACCTTTATCTAGAAAAACAACAAAATTGAGATGATACTGGTAACAAACTGAAGCACTATACTCATACTTTTCTTAGTTGCTTCAGACGGACAAAACGGGTTATCTATACTTGAAGTGATGCCGAGAATTTCCGATCCAAAGAAGCACAAATCTTCTCGAGCCTTGTTGATACACTCTCTGGCAGTCTGGTATTCGCTGTTGAGGACAAGAACACACATACTTAGAGCTAAAATGCTGGTAGGAGTGGTTTTTTTCACTTCGGCAAAAGAAACTCATGGTTACAATACAAGATTTTCCTCTAGAATGACTTATGCTTTACCCAAAACCAGACCAAATTATGGAATCTTTAATATTAGATATCAGGGCGCTAAAATCTGTAATGCTATCGATCAGTGATGACATTAAGCTTCTGTCACTTAAACAATTTAAGAAAAAATATAAATTAAGCATTATTACAAGCTATTAACTGAACCTTTCATATTTATAACTCTAGATTTAACTCTGCTAGTTAACCTGTCCGTATACTTCATTTTCCATCTTTTTTTCCATTAATTTTTCTTTAAGCGTACTTAGTTTTGTTTTTGTGTGTTTGTGTGTTGTATAGTTTGCTATGTAAATGTTAAGTATACCTGACCTTTTTATAAATTATTGTAATAAAAACTAAGTATGGCTGCCCAATCTTGTTAGCCAATCGTGGTCATTCTGGGCAGCCATGCACTTTACTTTATTTTTATTATTATTGTATTGTTAATTTAATTGAATGTAAAGGGTGCAAATAAAGTTGTTGTTGTTGTTGTTATTGTTGTTGTTGTTGTTGTTGTTGTTGTCGCTCGTCTTTGGCTGTCAGTATGAATGTTCTCAGTGTCGATCAGTTTTGTCACTTACTTTCAGCAAAATTGGTGTTCGGCAGGGGATGCGACCGAGGTACAAACCGACTTAGCTCTGTTAATACGATAATTACAATCCAAGACACAATTCTTGGGACACTTGCCGTTTTCTGCACCTGGAACGGGGGGGGGGGGGGGGAATTAGCAAGTACCCTGACCCCTCTGCCCCGTTACAATGTTGCGTAGCTTGAAAAAAAAACAATGTCTCCCGTTCTGCTCCTGTTACAGTCCATTTGACAACATTGCTTTGGGGGGAAGGGGGCGGGGGAGGGGGTTCCATTTTAACGAAATATCACGTTACTGTTGTTAAAATGAGTGTCCCGAGGAATTACGGCGTGGATTGTAGCTTCGTAATACAGTCGAAGCTCTCGTAAGCGGACACCCTCGGGACGCGAAAAAAGTGTCCGTAACTGGAGCTGGCCGCTTACGAGAATGGTTCTCGTAAGCGGCCACTAGAGGTGTACGGGATAGATGGCCGCTTACAGGAGCTTGCCCAGCTAACAATAGCCGGACGGACGTGGATGACGACAAAACATACACTGAAATATGGTACAAGGGCCTTAACTAGCAAGAGGGAAGACGAGGCACTTGCCGCGTCTAAATTTTTACCCAAAATGACAAACAAATAATCCTCAGTTGAACAAGGTTGATTTTTCTCAAGAACCCCCTTATGAAAAATGTCTCTGACAGAAAATTAGAGCTTCTAGATTACAAACTTCTGGAGGGAATGCCCCCAGAACCCTCAGCAAGATCTTGCCTCGTCTATGGCAAAGGTTTGGTTACGGCCCTGGGTACTGTAATTACTGTAAAATCATTGTGACGAACGGCGATGTTAAGTTGATTGATAAAAGAAAGATACAGAGGTCGTTAATAGGATTTTCTTTGGGGTGTCCGCTTACGAGAGCTTTAAAGAAAAAGAAAAAAGTCCTAGTCGTAATCTCTGAAAGTGTCCGCGGCCGCTTACGGGAATGTCCGCTTACGAGAATATAAAATTACAGAGTTTGTATGGGAGTTAAAACGGGGTTTCAAACAAGGCGGCCGTTAGTAGAGCTGTCCGCTTACGAGAGTGTCTGTTAAGAGAGCTTCGACTGTATAAGTTCCTGGCCTTAGTTACATGTGGGTTTTATTATTAACCCTATTCAGACCGGGCTTTTTTTGACCTTCTCAGACCGGGGGGGGGGGGGGGAAGCACAGTCACAATGGAACTTATAGGATGTATTGTATGTCCGAACATCTTTATTTTGGTATACGTCACGTGGGATGGTGACGTCACATCACGTGACAATTACATCATGATGTCCAAACAGCCGCCATCTTGGATCCCCCATCTTGGATTTCAAATTTTTTTAAAAAATGCCAGAAAACCACCCAAAATTACTATAAAGTACTCAAAATCAATAAAAATATGCTTTAAAACCGTAAAAATGTAAAAATAATTCCATCAAAGTTAATTTTTATTAACAGAAACACGCAAAATTACAAATTTGGGAAAACATGGCTGTCAAAATGCCGTTGCCATGGCGATGTCAAGTTCCTGACACATCATGCAACCCTACTAAATTATTGCCAGATAAATTTTAGGAAAAGTCAGGAAGTTTGGCAGCGTTTGGTTGAATCTTAACAAAGTTATAAGAGTTCAAAGTCACCGCGGGCCCCAAAAGCCCCCCCCCCCCCCCCTCCCTGTCTGAATAGGGTTAATTTTCTACTCAAAGCGTCAACAAGTTACAATGGTATAAAGACCAATAAGGAACACTTGAACAATTAAGGGACATCTTAATGAAGCATCAGTGGATTGTCAGAAAATAGTTCATGGAAGAGTTCATGGGAGAGCGTGGTTGACCAATATCAATTCTCACTGTTTTAAGCAACGATCTTTAATTAAAACTAATAGAAATTTAAACAAGCAAACAAACGGGTCATACACACCTGCACATGTCATCACTTATTTTGTTTGCCGAGGTTGTGGTCTGGAAGTTGTCGCGAAATGGCTTTGCACACTTTTCTGCTTCATCAAAGAACTCAGGTCGACAGTCAGCAAGTAGTTTCACGTCTTCGTCAAGGGAGTTTGTATCCAGGCTCACGTTTTTGCAAAACATTCGTTCATTGGTTAACGTTCCCTTGAGAGCTCTTTCGGTTTCATTCAAGAGTAGAATGTTTGACGTGCAAGTGTTGTTAAGGCCTTCCTCTAAGCATTTTCTGTTTCGAGTCTTCTCGTCGCTGAAAGAAACACAATTAATTCCTTTCATTTTTTTGCAACACAGACAGGATAAGATCAGTTAATGTGTTAAATAATTATTCAGAAAAAGTACTCATATAGATATATTAGTGATCCTTTTCTCAATCGCTATAAAATTACAATTCGATGCAAATGATTTTGTTCTGAAAGTATTGCCAATGAAGGAGTCCGCATAACACTCGAACTTCTCATCCAAGGGAAACGAAAATTGGCTCGAGAAATCGAGAAAAAAATTGCAATGTTTGACTGATTGAAATAAACCCGAAGGAATCAACTTTGGTTTGAGTTATGGAGGGTTCGAGAAATAGGAACTCCACTATAATTTAAAGTGTTTTCAGTGAACTACTTTACACTTTAAAAAGAAGTGAATACAGGTGGTTCAACGTATATGCGGACATTTGTTTTTACTGACGGACATTGGTTATGCCCCCTGTGTGCTGGATGCCCTATAGTAATTCGTTTATAGTCAGAGCCGCAACCAGACCTTTGCCATAGACGACGAGGCAAGATCTTGTTAGGGGTTCCTGGGGACATGCCCTCCCAAACATGTTGAAATCTAGAAGCTCTGAAACTTTTTAAGAGACATTATTCATGAGGCTTTTCTTGCGAAAATTAATTTTGTTCAACTAGGGATTATTTTACCCAACAAAACATATTTTGTTTTTAATTTTGGATAAAATTCTAGACGCGGTAAGTGCCTCGTCTTGTCTCTTGCTAGTTACGGTCCTGATAGTGTTTACCTTGTCCGTATTATTAGGGCTCGACTGTATAAACGTCAATGAAATGCATCGCTTAACGATCACAGCGATATATTAGCAATTGCCACTTGAAAAGTGCCTTTCAATAAAGTCGATGGACAAAGCGTCTCTTCTGGTTGCAACCAGCAGCTTTCATGCACGTATTTATTAAGTATACAAATGCTAACCTTGAATAATCCCAAAATTACACTAACCTTTTTTTTTTTTTTTTAAATCAGAGACCATTTCACCTTCACGAGATGTTATGTTACCTAACCTCCTACTCCCTCCTTTCCCCCAACAGTTGCAAAAACAAGTCTCAAATATTTATCATTATATTTAACCATTTCTCGAGTCAGGATTCAATTTCGTACCTGCAGCTGTAATCGTTCTCATTGGCGAACTTCTCGGCTCCTTGATCTTCACATTCCATCGCCTTTTCGTAAATGACCGAATTGGTACATTCCAATTTCGCGTGCAAAACTGAACACTCTGTAAGTTAACACAAGGTGGATCAAACAATCAATCAATCAATCATCCAATCAATCAAACAATTAATCAATGAATCAATGATTTAATCAATCAGTAAATAAACAAGGAAACAAACAAAATAAAGAATGAATGAACGAACGAACGAATGAATAAACAACGCGACTAAGTAAATTCTCAACCTCAGTTATTGCATTTATAGCTTTCGATTGACTCGCAACGTACGGTTATTAGCGAATAACTGCACCTTTTATGGGAAATTGACGTATCAAACAATTTTGTTCGTGGTTACGAGAACAAGCAACTCTACAAACTAACACCGGCACAAAGTTTGAAACGAAGCATATAATAGAAAAAAATGCCTGTTATGAACAACAAAAACCACGAAAGAAATCAAAATTAAAAACAATATTGAAAACAATGAGATTCATCGGGTAACATCCGAAAACCGATACAACTTTTAGAAAATGTAAAAAAGCTGTATACATGCAGCTTTATAATAATAATAATAATAATAATAATAATAATAATAATAATAATAATAATAATAATAATAATAATAATAATAATCATTTGTATAGCGCCCTTTCCATACGTTCAAGGGCGCTTGACAATGTTAAAAAGTAAAATATAAATTAAATAAATTACAATTTACTTTAAGTTAAAAAAAATAAAATATGATTAATATAAAAAGGCCTCTCTAAGTCTTGATAATTTTAAAAAATAAAATATTAATTAAGTAATTTACAATTTATTTTGGATTATAAGGGATTTAGCGAGGAATACTTACGACGACGTTCGCTTTCTTCACGTCTTCAATTCAGTTAGCATAGTGAAAAACGCGCCAACGATTTTGCCGCCTTTTCAGATGCAATCGCGTTGTTTTAAGGTCAAACTGCAATGTCCAGTTCATTTTTATAACATTATTAAATATTAAGTAACGTAGTGATCTTGAAAATTTTACAATAACCGAGTTTATAGAATTATATAACACAAAAATAAATTATTATTCTATTCACGCTTGTTGAATATTTGACAACTATATATAACCAGCTCACGCCACGCGCTTGTTGGTTATTTTATAAACACATATCCAACGCGCGCTCATGGAATAATTGTTAATTAATCAAAGTATCGAATCCACCTTACTTGCTGTAATGCCATACGACGCTGGGTCGTTAGTTGGTGAACAGAAGGTATTGTACTCATCTTTAACTAAGTAGTTACAAAGTCCTTCGCACGCTGCCATGGCAACTTCAGCACAGTCCCTCTTCGCTTCAGCGTATGGCCTTAAACAGATAAAATATTTGACTTACTAGTATTATTTTGGCTCCTTACGCATTCCTAAAATAATAAAAGTAAAGTAAAAGTCGTAAGTGATCTTGGCTGAAGCGATTAAGCGCTGGGTTGATTCATAACCACAGTAAGTAAACTGTTATCTTATAGACATCTTTCATAAATGGCAGGTCTAATTGTTAGTCTTTTATGTGCATGTAAATTAGCCTTCCTAGCCTCGTCAACATGTGTAAAAATAAAAGAATTTTTATTCAAAAACGAGGCTAGGAAGGCTTATTTGCATGTGCACAAAAGAATAATTATTATGCTCGCCATTTATGAAAGAGGTCTATTTTTTTACCAAGACTTAGTACGTATTCGATCGTCCGATATAGTATCGTGCCCAGTTTCAGACAGAGTTAATATTTGAATAACTGTTTACGAAGCATTTTGGGTGTCGACTGTGTTTAGTAAACTTCTTCAACATGGAACTCCTAATGAATCGAAAATGCAGCAGAAATACCAGTTCTGTCATGGTTCAAGCAAGGAAGAAATTCATGTTAATGTGATGTAACAGAAAAAACCAGCGTTTGAAAATAAGATGAATTAAAAAACAAACAAACAGAAATCAGTATTACTCGCACAAGTTGGACGGACTATTCCTTGACTGATAGAAAGTAGAGTTGAAGTCCTTCCAGCAGTGAAACGTCTCCTCCAGACGTTCTGGTTGGCACTTGGTGACAGTCCACAATAACTGGCTGATATCACTGGTGTCAACTCGTTGATCTCCACAGTGGTACGCCTGCAGTAACAGTAGCTTGGTGATCTGGTCTGCCATGCCTTTCAGAAGAGGATCGTCCTTCACGCAATCAGTCACGTGTGTCGTAAGGCACACTTTGAGTTTGTCGTATTCTTCACTAGAGGAAACAAGTTTTAATAAGGTTAAAAAAACTTTTGATTCTCTTTTGAAGATTCCTTTCTAAGGTGGTCCTGAACCCGTCCCAGTTTTTTTTTCTATTTTTGAGGTGCTAAATATGTGAAAAACGTGTGAGAACTGCGGTAGAAAAATAAAATAAATGAAATAAAATTCAAAGTGTACGAGCAATTTAGCCTGAAAAAACAAAAACAAGAAGGCTATAACGAGATTCAAACCCATGACTTCTGCGAGACCAGTGCGTTGTTCAACTAAGCTGTTTTAAAAAGTGCTTCTATGGAAAGTTACCATGAAATAAGATTGCTTCACCAATAATTGAACATTCGTTTGACAGAGTATGGTGTAGTAGAGTAGTGTGACGTTTCGATCATGGACCCCTTGAACTGAAACACTGGATTGTGGGTAAGGAAGTCTTAACTCCGTTTTCTTTTTTTTTTTCTTTTTTTATTTATTTTTTTTATTGCAAGTACTTACAACATTTAACATACAACATTACGATGATTACAAAATATAGATGTCTAATTTTACAAAAGGAGCTACTTTACAGTACAGCTTAGACAGTGTGAAAAAATAGTTACAAAAATTACTCTATTAAAGTCAATACTATTAACATTACAACACTTAGGATAACATTACAACACTTAGGCTAACAATGCAGAAAGAAAATAATAACAAATAACATTGCCTATAATCATTAACAGAGAGAAAACGAAAGAAAATGAACGATCTAGCGAGAAACAAAAACAAAAGGAAACTAATTGCTTTGTAAAAAATTCCATTTCTTGATATAGTTATCGTATTTACCGGATTTGATAGCAATATGTTTTTCTAATAATAGTTTGTCGCGAACGAGGGATATGTACTCGTTAAACTGAACTTTATTTTTTAGGCCGGTGTTACGGTATAAAAAGTATTTTCCTAATATAATAAGATGGTTTAGGGCTAAACAACCACGAGTAGAGTCCAATATACCATATAGGACATCTAAGTTCGAAAGATGGACTCTTTTCCTACTATGAGCATTATACCAATCTTGAAACTCTACCCAGAAAGATTTTGCTTGAGTGCACTCTATAAAAAGGTGCCAGATGGTATGGAGCTCGGTAGGGCAGAAAGGACAAGTTGGGGAGTCAACTTTCTTCATCTTATGTAATAAGCTATTGGTAGGTAGGATGCGATGAATGATCTTGTACTGGAACATCATCATTTTGGTTTCTTTTGTAACGTTAAATGGTAAAAGATAAACCTTACACAGATTGTTCTTTTCTACCCCATATTCAATAAGTTTCCTTTCTGCTGTGGGGGGAGATAGCTTTTCCAAGGATACCAGTTTGTCATAGAGAGTTTTGCAACTCAACGAATCGCTTATTGAATCAAGGGGTTTTATGGGTAGTTGGTCGTTAGAGTTTAAAAGCTTTTTCCACGAGCGAGGGAAAGCAGGAATGATGCTGTAATACTGTAGAAAATTAAACTTAGTCTTGAATTTTTCGCAAAGAGAATTAAAAGATAGAAAGTGATTTTTTTCTGTGTTAAGTAAGTCTGATATGTGCGTGACTCCAGCCTGATGTGAAAAATAAATCGATTTTTTATTAACAATTAGAAACCTATTGTTCCAGATTACTTGCTCTAGTACCTCAGATTTATTTTGAGGATCAGTCACAGTGATTTTCTGCCAGAGGGCTATGATGTCTTTGTAAAATTTTGGGAGGTGTTCACTTAGGCAAAGAAGCTTACAGTCATAGTTACACTGAAATAAGAAAGTGCCACCGACGTTGGCAAGGAAAGAGGTTGGAATATATTTCCATGGAGCGTCGTGGTCTGAACATAGCCGGTTTACCCAGTTTAGTTTTAGAGCTTTGTCAAAAATAGCGAAATCTTTCATTTCTAAGCCACCTTCTTTTTTAGATTTTATCAGAGTCGACTTTTTGATTTTCGCAGGTTTGTGGCTCCATACAAAGTCGAAAATCATTCTATTCTATTTTAACTCCGTTTTCAGCTTAACGCTCTGTTGCATGAATGGGTCGAGAGTATTGCTACTTTTCCTGGATGGGGTCCAACCCGGGTTGGGGGGGGGGGGGGGAGTGGAGGTGGTTGTTGTACTCTCCGTACATTTTCGGCGCACATACTTATATAAAGAAGTAAAAGTAAAGCAGAACTTTTATAAGTGGGGTAGCCCATTCAGCTCATAGGCTGGAATCCAGAGGTGCCTTGTATCTAAAAAATACATGAAAATCTTAAAGCTACTAACTCCTACAATTAAAGGAAATTTAAAGAAAAAAATACTGAGCTAATACTAATACTGAGCTTATGTAAGGCACCACCCACCCCTGAGGGGGTAGAATTCCATTGCCGCCGAGTCCATTTTCCCTGTCCCGACCAACCCCCAACCCCTACCAGCCCCCTCCTCCTCCCCGCATTTTATGAGAATATCCTAACAGTTTCCCGGTGCTATTTATAATTCAAAATAGAGAGAGGCACCACATAAAGAGAGGCTTAGTTAAGTGTCTTACCCAAGAACACAACACAATTCAATGAATTTACCTGCACGGTCTTTGAGGATTACGTTTCAAGTTGATCATCATTGTCCGCTGGCAGCTTTGCCCTCCATATATGAAATGTTTTACGGAACAAGATCCAATTTTTACGGCACCGGCAGGACTTATTGATAATGCAACTAGTAAAAGAAAATTGGTCATAAAAATAGAATGAGTTCAACATGCAAATGCAGTTACCATCCAAAGAAAATACTAAAAAACATATTTGTTATAAAGATCAACTTGGTTTAAAACTATTTTGAGCATTGAGTTAGGTCATGAAGACTATAACTAAAAGTGAAATATTAATCTTGTTTAAAACTACTTGTAGACTTGCCATAGAGCGATTTAGGTTTAAATTTCGCTCAAGGCTGACCAAATTATTTTAACCCTATTCAGACCGGGGGGGGGGGGGGGCTTTTGAGGCCCGCGCTGACTTTGAACTTTTATAACTTTTTAAAGATTTAACCAAACGCTGCCAAACTTTCTGAGTTTTCCTAAAATTTATCTGGCAACAAATTGGTAGGGTTGGATGATGTGTCAGGAACTTGACATCACCATGGCAACAGCATTTTGACTGGCATGTTTTCCCAAATTTGTAATTTTGCGTGTTTTTGTTAATAAAAATCAACTTAAATGGCATTATTTTTACATTTTTACAGGTTTAAAGCACATTTTTATTCATTTTGAGTACTTTGCAATTATTTTGGGTGGTTTTCTGGCATTTTGGAAAAATTTTGAAATCCAAGATGGCGGATCCAAGATGGCGGCTGTTTTGACATCATGATGTAATTGTCACGTGATGTGACGTCACCATCCCACGTGACGTATACCAAAAGAAAGAGTTTCGGACGTACAATACATCCTATAAGTTTCATGGTGATTGCATAAATATTCTGGAAGTTAGATAGGGGGGGCTTCCGAAGCCCCCCCCCCCGGTCTGAGAAGGTCCAAAAAAGCCCGGTCTGAATAGGGTTAAGGTATCTGACGATTTTAAAACTGGGCGAAAATCGATTTATTTCTGTAACCATTTGTCAAAGTCGGGTATCTTCATGCACCTTTCAAATAAATTCAAATTAAAATGCAGTACATTATATCGACACATCAATGTAATGACTTAAAAACATAAACAAAGTCTCTTTTATACGGACACCAATATGATGTATCTGTATCATAGAGAGAGAGATTATACACGTTTTTGTTTCCCTTCGACTATGACGGAGAGGTTCGTAACGACATGCAATATGAAGCAAGAATCCGCATTCAAAAATGGATTCATCGATTGCCAATGACCCCAATTCTACTTTTATTCGCCAGCAAATCGAGTCTACCAGATCATTGACAAGTCAACAATGGAGAACCAAAAAGAGGGTTTTAAAGATAATAGTATATATTATCTGTTATGATAATATTGCCGACTTTTGAAATCTAATGGAAGTTTATTATTGAGCGTTACGGAGCTGTTGTTTTTTTGTCCGTTGGGAATTAAATAAGTGATAATGTGCATTTACAGTACAATCGATAAAGCACAACAACTTATTTTGACTGAACGCTCTTCTAAAATATTTTGCTTCGCTATTGTATAGATGTTGTTGCGTTCCTATGTGCCAAAACGCACGAAGAAGTAAATAGGTGAGTCACTGCATGCCTCGTTGAGCGTGGCTTTTCGCGAAACGAAAAATATAAGACGTAGAACTTAATGATAACGAATATCAGAAAATATGATACTAAATATTGCAGCAATAATTGTAAATCTAACTGCAGAAAACATCGAAATTGAAACGGAATATTCTAAAATAACGGAATTTAATATACTTCCTCCGACGGGGTAGTCACAAATAAGTCACAATGCCAGTTACGGCTTCTTTCCGTCTCTTTATGCATGTAAAGCCACACTTACTCGACAAAGCAACTGATAAGCTACCGGCTTATTCGAAGAGAAATAGTTTTCATTTTTAATATGTACCCGAGTGTAGCTAGAAGGGTTGTAAAGTCAGCTTTACGAGGCATTCTGCAGTCGTTCGCAATTTCGATTTGATTATACGGAAAATGTTTTTCATATTTGCTGCAAAACATCTCATGAATTATATAAACCCACCTGTCATTGACATCACCAGCGCAATCACTTTGAAGACTCCGTTCATATTGTAGGTTGTTAAGATAACAGGCTAAGATCGCAACTTGTTTGGATCGAAACTTCAGTGTATAAATAATAATATTGTGTCTCTGACGTTGTGGTAGATTATTTATGCGACGAGGCATGTATGCAAATTTGTTTTGACATCGATTCAATGACTCAAAACAAAGGCATAATTTTCATACGACGTGCGGGAGACCTTCTAGAAACTACATCGCTGTTGTGCCATTTGAAAGATTACCATGAAGGCAATAAAATCGTTTACCATACGTATATATCTAGATTCTATAATAGTAATGATGTTAGCCATAGTTGCTCATGATTTTTCAGTGATTTGTGGATTGCGTTGTTTCTCAATAAAAATGCAACACTTAAAGGTAAAAATATGAACTGAATGTTGGTCAAATGTCAGATTACTCGCTTGGTAGCATGGCATGGATGAATAGGTTTTTGCATTACAAACAACTTGCAATGCGTAAACGCAAAAGAATTTAACCTTGACAAGTTATGACACATAAATCGGCCATTTTCGATCGAAGCAGCTGACGTATTCGAGAGTTAACTAAGTTAACTAAGTTTCACCAGAAATCTCAACGACCTTCAAAAGTGCTCTGACAAAATAAAACAGGGTCAATGTTGAAAACGAGTCAGTTGACTACAAATCATGAATAAAAAGAAATACTCGTTGCTAAGGTGGCTATAAATAAGGCGGTTCTTTTGATTTATGTCTTGCTATCTGTGTAACTAGTCCAAACTAACAATACATAATACCACTCGCGACACATTGCGTCATTTGCAAATGGGTTATACTTAAAATAGTTGGGCTGTTTCATAAATCAACTTGGCAACACCATAATAGAATACTCTAGCAAGCGATTCACTTGAAAGCCTTCACTCAAATCGGAACAATTTAACAATTCAGCCGTCTGTCGCCTTCAAGTTTTTTTCACTTGTGTTTCTTAAATTAAAAAGCAAAGGTTGTGTGAAGCACTAGGGAAGATCACGTGTTAGGGTATTTTTTAGTTAATACACAGAGAAATACTAACACTGGCAACAGCGGTAACCTTTTTATGGCCACCCCCGTACCCGTCTCCTGACAGGGATAACGTTTCCTCTATAAAGCAAAAAAGGGTATTTAATATGAATATACGATCCTTAACTTACCAATACTGTATGTGATATTATAAAAGTTGAAACAAAATTTACATGGCAGAAAAAAAATGCTTTTCCGATATATAAGTGCAATGATCTGTCTTGCATTGTTTTAACCGATGTGTCGATCCTTTCGCCTCTTTCGCATGACTTCTTCTTCTTCTTCTTCTTCTTCTTCTTCTTCTTCTTCTTCTTCTTCTTCTTCTTCTTCTTCTTCTTTTTTTAATATTATCCCATTATATAATTGCAGGCTCAATTGTAATAAAAGCTATTCCGTCTGACGATTAATCATATTCAAAAGGTAGCTGACGTCTACAAAACCTGTATACTACTAGTACTTTGCTATGGTACAGCATTGTTTAAAACATTGAACCAGTTGACACATAACAGAGGCTTCTTGTTTCAAACAGTACCGGTAAGGCGGATGGGGAGGGAAAGGTAAGGTAAGGGGAAAAGGGGAGGGGAGGTTGAGGGGGTAAGGGAGGTCCTCTAAGCTTAGAAACACTTTGCCCAAGAATTTGTGACCCTCTCCGGCTTAAAAGCTCAAAAATATCGGCCCACCCCCATTTTTTTTGAGTCAAATAATTGTGGCCCTTACCCAAAAACAGCTTACAGGGGGGTCACTGCTTTTTTTTTTCTTTCGGGTAGCTAACACGACGCCTTATCCTTTTTAGTTTTGAAAGTTTCCTGATCTATCGCAATAGAATACATGTATTGTAGTCTGAAAAGGATTTTGTCAGAATTTTTTTTTCAATCATTTAGTTCATGTATTTATATAAAATGATTAACTTGAAAATCGACAGATACAGTACCAGAAAATAGGCGTAGCCAGGAGCACTCTTGGTGAATTACAATACGTAACAAATAAAAAAAGATAAAAAGCAAACTTACAGAGTGTTTATCGAACAGATACGTCTTTATTACTTAGTGTCATTTGTATTTTCTAACATTTTTTCCCCAATCAGGGCCGTAGCACCAGCCTTTAGGCATAGACGAGGCAAGATCTAGCTAGGGGGGGGGGGGGGGGGGGGGGTTGGAGGGGGGTCTTGGGTCATGCCCCTAGAAAATGTTGAAATCTAGAAGCCCTGAAACTCATTTTTCAACATTTTTCGTAAGGTAACTTTTCAGAAAAATCCATTTTGTTTAACTGGGGAGTATTTTCTCAACTAAACTTATTCTTGTTTTTATTTGTGGTTGAAATCTATACGAGGCAAGTCCCTCGTCTTGCCTCTTGCTAGTTACGGCCCTGTCAATACAGGATTGTTCTATCACCAATAAAGCACACATGGTTATTAAAAGTGTTCAACAATTGTACAAGCGTTTGTTTGCTGTAAGTAGTGTTGATTATTTCGTTAAAAACGTTTGGTTATTTAATAATGCGATTAAAAATTGCTGTTATGGATGCCTTTTCTACACTCCTTGTTTTTGTCACAACAAACTAGATAATTCGCACACTGCCTTACATGAGCACAAGGCCCATTAGAGATTTTATACTTTTTAGACCATTTACCATTGTCTGTTGCTCGTGACATAGCTCAATTTTTGTTTCGTTTCAAAAGGAGGTGCATAATTTTGGATTGAATTCCATTTCCATGCCTGTAGGTATCACGCTCGAAACATTCTCCTGACACCTAACGTGCACTATTTACATTGCTTTCAGTCCAGCCCTATATGGCTAAACCGATACAGCTAGTGTTGTTCTCAAGGTACAGCAAAAAGCACCACCATGCTGGAAATAAACACTTCTAGTATTGTTGCTTGTGCCCAGCTTACTCCACTTTTCTGTGGATCTTTTCCACTTTCACAAAATGGATTGTCTTCATCAAACATGGCTGCCTTTTGGGTGCTTTCATCGAAATTACATTTGCCTTCGTGCGCTTTGTTAAGACACTTCTTGGCTTCGGCAAAGGCGCTGAAAATAAAGTGGACACCCACCGTTAAGCACACAAAAGAAACTAAAAGTGTCAACCTTGAGGACATTACACCTTTTCCTACAGTCATATAATGAGTTAATACTAGAAATGCAGGAAACCACCACGTCGACATCACTCATTAGCTCATCCCTTGAAAATACATAAAAGTATTTTAACTGAAAACCACTGAAACCTTGCTGAATTAAGAAGGCAATTAAAAAAGACAAGAGTATTTTTCCACACCCGTTGTCTCTGAAAAGAAGCGAGTGACCCCGATTTTTCTTTTGAGCAAACGCCTGCGTTTGTCACGGTCAAAATTCAATCAAGGAGAATGTGCGGTCAAGAAAATACTAATTAAAACCAAAATCAGCTGGGAACGCTTTTATCGAACTCTCTAATTTTTCCGTATCCTGCTTTAAAATATGATTGACTTAGTTTGAACGTTATATATGGCCACTGTGATTTAGCACAGCAATGAGCGTTAACAATTTGCCCCCCCCCCCCCCTTTTGGGCATGCACGTGCTAAAACAGATTAATTGCGCAGCGGCTCCTACCCTTTCTAGTATGGGGATCTCTTTTTTTCATGCATGTTTCACTTTTGTTATTCGTTCGTTAGTGACGCGTTCTACCAGATTGCTTTCCCACCTAACCACCCCGGGCTCTGCATGAGGGTGGCAGAGAGGTTTATTATTCGCTTCGTATATCGTTTTCACTTTTATTATTACTTTGTAATATACTTCTCTCTGTGCAAAATCACAAATTGAGTGTGTCCTGTCTTTGAGGGGCTGTTGGGGAATTAACTATTGTTCAAGTTTCAAGATCGTTACTGACATCAGATGCAATCTTTCATCCTTTTAACGTACAAGTAATAATAATGATGATAATATTAATAATAATAATAATAATAATAATAATAATAATAATAATATCCCATGCCCATCCATACTCACCTGCAAACTTCTGCTGATTTCTTCTCCGTCGCCTCAGCGTATATTTTTCTGAATGGCTTAGCGCACTCAGTCTCGACATCCGTGAAAAACTGTGGCTCACAATCGGCTGTGGTCACAGCTTCTCTATGGAGCGAAGCCTTGTTCAATGTTACTGGATCACAAAAGAACTGCTGGGTCATCAGAGTTGAACGAAGCGTTTTCACCACGTCATCAAAAATGGCATCGTTCTTTTGCATGGCGGGACATTCGCTTACCAAGTTCTGTCTTAAGCAATCTTTGTTCTTGTTTAACTCAACACTATGGAAAAATTTCCTTAATTAGTAATTTTACACACATTTTGTACGTTACAATGCGCATATGTTAGTAATGATTTTCTGTGAGTGCCTTCCAGTTTTTTAACCCTCTCCTTTCTCACAAAGAAGACGCGACTGCATTTTCCTCAATCCCACCACTTATACAGCCTTCCACAATTATTACTTTTAATAAGTTGTTTTACGATTTGAAATACATGCAAGCCCTTCAAACCATACCCATCCTTCAATACCGTTTCTGTGACGCCCTCGCAAACCCCACCTCAAATCAAAATGTCAAAGGCTCTGCGATTTTAAAAAGACTACATTACACAGCAATACATTCTGTACATGTACTCTTAAGGTGGCTCGACCCAGTATTTTTCTAACAATACCTACTAACTTTGAACCCCTGATACCAAGATAGGTCCAGGATTGAACGCTAATGAGATTCACGTTCCTCGTGACAGCCATCACAAAGTGTCCCCATTAATAAAAGTTCACCAAACACACCAAAATTTGTCAACTATGAAGTAATATGGAAATGTCAAATAACACAGTTAAACATGAAGTACTTATTAAACAATACTTGCGTTCAATCCTGGACATAAGTGCTAATACCTGAAGCGCTTAAGGTCAATGACATATCCATTGTATCAAATGGATTACACCTACCGGTATAGACTAAACTGCAATATCACGTGACAGTGACGTCACACTTGTTTTAGCTAAGAATCAAATTTTAGCCCTTAAACGCATTTTCCCTCAAAATCCTCCACACTAGGTCTACCACGAGGTGTTTGCCTTCAGATCTGCGGGTTTCATCAAAATCTACAAAAGGAATCTCGAAATATCTTGGAATTTCTATTTAGATGGTATAATTTATGTGCAAAATAACGATAGGACTTCTTTAAATAAATTTAATACTATTTTGATGTTAAATGAAAGCCTTTAGCCTTCATTTCTTTTGGAGCTAAATCTTGTGTGATGTCACTGTCACGTGATATTCATTCCGATCTTCAAAAACATTATATCGCATTGCTGTTCAGTGTACCTTATTCTAACTAATTTTCGCGAGTACTAATTTTCGCGATTTTTGCGATTTTAAAATAATCGCGAAATTTAGTATGCATGAAAAAAACATTGCGCGAAATTTAAACCCGCGAAAATTAATACCAGATTTTATATCAAAACAACAAAATTTTTAAATGTTTGGAACTGTTTTTCCCCCCCCCTTTTTCCTTTTTTTTTTTTTTTTTTTCCTTTTTCTTTTTTTTTTTTTTTTCTTGTATCGTTGAAAAAAAAAAAAGGGAAATTTATTTTTTTGCCAAATAAAAAATTTTTTTTTTTTGGCGGGCTTTTTTTTCTTTTTTTTTTTTTTTTCCTTTTTTTTTTTTTTTTTTTTTTCTTTTTTTTTTTTTTTTTTTTTTTTTTTTTTCCCCCCTTTTTCCTCCCTAAAAATTTTTATTTAATAAAAAAACCAAAAAAAAAAAAAATTTTTGGCCTTTTTTGACCAAATTTACAAAAAAAAAAATTTTTTTTCGATTAGCCCTGTCGGAAGCAAAAAATTGAAAAAGGAAAACCTGGGGAAAAAAAAAACCAACTCTATAAGATGCAAATCACAAAAATCTGCTGACGTGTAAATTGGTGACGTCATAAGTGGCAGAATGGCCATTTCTCCAAATCCCGGAATAATCCGCGCTTAGCATGTTAAAAGGATTAAAATCCTCTTACCTGCAAATTGGTGCTGAGCTTTTAGCAAAGTCTTCGAAACTCAACTTTTCGCACTTGATCGCATTCTCGTAAACAACTTTGTTGGAACATCCAAGAGACTGTATACAATCTAAAAATTAAACAGAGTGCATGGATTTAAAAACAGACAAAGTAACGAAGTTGAGAAGTATCATTGCAAGGTGCAAGTCATTCGTAGCTACTGTAAATTATATACGTTTGAAGCCAGCGCATGGAATGTGTGGACAAAACTTAGGAGGAGAACGCTTTCCGAAATGAAGTCAATAGGTTCGTCAGGATGTAGAATGGGGCTTAAAATCAAGGAGTGATGCGGGATAAGAGAAATTTCATGGGCTGGATACGTTTTTTTTATTGGGGGGGGGGGGGAGGGTGGTGGGGGTTTGTAATTGATGGCGGTATGTGGGATGAAAAACGGCAAGTAACATGACCTCAGTTACACGATCTTGTTTGAAGCGAGCACATTGCTCCAGTTGCGAACGCGTTTCTACTAAATAAATAGTTTGACTTGCATCGTTCACTATACGAGAAATGTGATTGACTGTGGCAAGTAGCAGACAGGAAAAGTCATTCGACTCACTTTTATTCGATATCGTTGGGTAGCAAGACTCGTTTAAGGCGTGACAATTCCTTGCTTTCAACACCAAAGATAGTCTAAAGTTTTAAACAGGTCCGTTTTATAAGCAGATGGGATTGGGCTGAGCAAGACTTTCCTGAGGCGGGTTGGCGGGAAAGAGCCTAAAAAGGTGGTGGCGTGTGGCATTGAAAAAGCCTATATGGATCCTCTTGTTGATCCAGTACTTGAGGCTTTGCAGAGCAGTGTAATAGACTTTCTTTTGTATTCATGCTTATCTCCCCTCCAAGCCTCGCCAACGTGTACAAAACCGTGTGACCATGGTTGTAACATGATTTGAATGTTTTATCAGTAATGCCGCAAATCACAGTGTTGCAGCGTCAGTAATGTTGAAGAGTTAAATATATCACGTATTTACTCAGCCTACCAAAGAAGTTGGACGTGTCAGCAGGATCCATTGTGTTGCTGCAGAAGGGATTGTACTCATCTTTGGTGATGTACTCACAAATACCTGGACACGCCCTTCTAGCAATGTCGGTACATTTTTCTTTGCCTTTAGCAAATTTTCTGTAATAAAAAAGGTTTAATGATACATGAATTTTCGCATTTGAAGTTGTACAAATGCTAATTTATGTCTTCGGTTATGTTCACCTTTTATCTCTGTATACAGCTACTTCAATTAACGCTGTCCGACCAAAGCTTAAAGACAAGACCGATAGGTAGTTTGGTAGAAATAGACAGCAACTGCACGTGCTGAATACTTATGAGATATAACGACATGACAAACGCGAATTTGCACGTTTTCTTTCTCTGCAGACATGTGGAAACAAGGTACTTTTAGCCACACTAAATTTTAAAAGAGTTTTCAAAACTCAAAGCTGCTCGACAGTGCAAGAAAGCTACAGAAAAGGCCTCCTGAGAGGAAACAAATTCATGAATTCTACACGTGCAAAAATACAAAATTGTATATTTCCTATAGGCCAATATGCAAAGTTCTAGTAAATACCCAAACCACCATTCGGTCTTGTCTTTAAGCTTTAAACTTTGATCTGACAACGTAAATTGAAATAGCTGTGTATTAATCCTGAGAAACCGATCAGCTGATCGATGTTAATCTGATATAGATTGCTGTCTTAATAAATTCAGTAACCAAGAGAATATGAAATAATCGAAATAAATCTACGGTTGATAATTTCCCAAAACTAAAATACAACTACTGTAGTATAACGGCAGCTAAATCTATAAATTATAACATGCTAAAAGAAATTAAACTCCTTGAAGTCCCTAGAAATGAAATTCAAATACAAACATAAAGACAAAAAAAGGTGTTTGACTTGCAAAAGTTCCTCAATGGATTGTTCCTGTCTTATTATTATTCTTACAGTCAGTGTATCGTAACTGAGAGAAGTTAGAAAAAAATGTTGTTTATAGTGGTCATGCACTTAGCTTCATATCTCTGCGAGATAGCTAGTTTACAGGCATGCCACTGAAACAGAGGAAACAGAGGAGGCAAGCGTGGCCGAGTGGTTTAGGCGCTGGTGTTGTTATCCGGAGGTCACCGGTTCGAGGCCTGCCCTTGCCACTAGCTGGATTTGTTTCTCGGTTGTCCCGAGTTCAAATCCTCGACCACGCTTTGTATATAGCCAACTGGTCTGCCTCCAGCCAGTTGGGATTTTTAACCCTGTTATGTTCATTTATAAATTATTTGTTTCCTCTGTTTCAGTGGCATGCCTGTAAACTAGCTATCTCGTTGAGATATGAAGCTAAGTGCATGACCACTATAAACACATTTATTTTTATTTATGTTATTATTAAATATTTAAATGAACATAACAAGGTTAAAAATCCCAACTGCCAGGAGGCAGAACAGTTGGCTATAAAAAAGCGTGATCGTGGATTTGAACTCTGGAACAACCGAGAAACAAATCCAGCTAGTGGCAGGGACAGGTCTTGAACCCGGGACCTCCGGATCACAACACCAGTGCCCCAAACCACTCAGCCATGCTTGCCTTCAAGTTGCTATCCCGAAACCTATGAAGTAACGTAACAGCTTACCGGCATAACGAGGAATCATTCCTACTCGTGTTAAAGGTAGATCGGAAATCATCCCAGCAGGTCAATGTTTCGTTCAGATCAGCTGCGTCACACTGGACAAAGCCGAGGACAATCGGGTTGATTTTTGCAATATCAAAATTGAACGATCCGCAGTGGTACAGCAACAAGGAGAGCAGCTTGACTATTTCGCCTGCAGCAAAGCTGAGCTCAGTATTTTTCACGCAGTTGGTAACATGACTGGACAAGCAGGACGATTGTTTCGTGTACTCATCGCTAGGAAAAGAAAGCAAGAAAAATATCAACCATTTAAATTTTTTAACAGTAATACTGATAAAATTGGAGTCCCATAAAGGAGATACTGTATGGTTGTGTGTGGGCAATCTCTGCAACTTATGTTTTGATTTTCCTTCCAAAAAAGACAATAAATTCATGGATCATCACCGATGCAATGGTTTTGAGGTTTCAGAAGTTTAAATCTAACGCGAACACTATCTGACCTGCATACTCCACCGCCATCCCGACTGACACACACTCTCCCCCAGGCTTTTAGGGAAAATACTGTCTAACGAAATAACTATAAAGACATGGAAAAGAGATCAAACCTGCAACTTAAGCTGGAGTTGTTTTTCAAGTTCGTCATCATGATTCTCTGGCACTGTTGTCCTCCAGTTGTGAACGCTGTCCGATTGCAATTCCCGATATCTTGACCGCATACCTGGCCAACTAGCACTAGGGTAGATAAATGTCATAAAACGTTTTTTTTAGTAAATAAAAGATGTATGGACCGTGAAAAATTTACATTATTTTCCTCCGTGTGATTAATAGGTTACGTTTCATTGCCGACCTAATTTACATTCAATCATCGCGCACGTTTAACATTTTTGTTCTCTCACTAACTGGTACTGTCTTTTTTTTCTCTTTTTTTCCTGTTCCTTTTTTATTTTTTTTTTTTTTTTTTTTATTAAAAAAAAAAAAAAAAAAAAAAAAAAAAAATTTCCTGCTGTAAATTTGATAAAAAAAAAGAAAAAAAAAAAATTGGAAAAATAAAATATTTATATTAAAAACCTTTATTTGTCAGTTTGTTGTTTTCGATTCTTGTTTCATAATAACTTTTCCGAGTTTAGTGGCTTATAGCCACTTTTAGTTATTTCTACTTTTTATCTAAATTACCATTTATATATACTCAGTTACAGTGCACTCAATTACCTCTTTTTTTACTTACTTTTTTTACTCAGCTCGTTTAGTTTGTTTCTATTTTGGGTATTTTTTGCTTATTTTAGTTAATTTATTTTATGGTATTATTATTTCTATTTATTTTTGGCAAAATAAAATGGTTGTTTTTGTTGTTCGCGCTACGCGTCCAGTCCTTGCTACTCCACTCAGTGTGACTCCTGTTCTCACTTTCGTGAAAGGGTTACTCGCGTGAAACACCCACCGCGCGCGAGGAAGGAGTAGCACTCCCATAAATTGAACTGCGCGTAAACAAATACTGCATGTTATTATTATGCCTTCCACATAGCTTGCGGCTGCTAGGCAAGCTAACTACACTCCAACCTTTGGACCTGACCTCTAGTTATATGTTAGAACGTTAACGAATAAAAATCTGAGATTTGAACGTGTGTGTTTCTTCGAGTCATTCGCAGATTCATTTTTCTGGATGCCTAAGTTCGACGTCACTTTAGCATTGAGCTTCCATGTAAGCCAGTAAATATTCATTTGTTTCGGTGCAAAATAGTTAATTAAACCGGTGTTAACATTAACACAGAACTCAATCAAACATACTAGTGCCAGTATTATTCTAAAATCACTCGCTGAATATGTGTTGTTTGGCCCGACATTTAGCCTTTTCTTCTGACATAACGAACACAAGGCAATGAAAGCACTGTTCTGTACTCAAATAAACCCTCTCAACTAAACACCATGTAACTCACCTATTACGAATATCACACCTGTAAGAACCACTGCGCCTCCCATTATGTTATTTAACAATCGAACTCAAAACATAAATTAACCTAACTGTACTGAGTTTGTGTCTCGAAGTAGAATTTTGAAGCTGTGAACGAAAACGACAACAGTAGTTGATCTCTATGTTGTTGATCAACAACATCAGTTATGCAAATATCCCACGCCTGTTTAGCAATGGAAATCCAATGAGGCAACTGAAAACATCGCTTAAAAAGCCAATAAGATCAATGATGCCGAACATAGTTAAATAATGAATGTCCCTTAAGGGGCGAAAATAAAGTAAGAAATAATCGTGTATTTCATATCAATTTGGATTTTATCGATCACTTTCCTTTTTATCTCTTGTAACGTGTTTCAAGTCATGAAATGAGAATGATTCCACCAACGTTTCCGTACATTGCGTGATATTTGCTTTGTTTCATGATAATTTGTCGAGTGAGTCTCTTGAATGATATTATGAACAAGACTGCATGCGGTCTTGTGGCTTCATTACCATGATATCATAACAACGGTAAACCCTTTTACCGTATGAAAATATACCTTCAGATCATTATTTGTCAATAGCCTTAAAAATGAACCAAAAAATTAACTAAAGAAATACAGCCTGCGAATCACCCAACTACCTACTATCGTTTCCCAGTAGTGAAATAAAAACGAGAAAAATAAATCTAAAATGGAACATTGACCGGATCCTAAATTGCCCTAAATTTATCTGAAAACGTTGCTGGGGAGTTTTTGTTTCTAGATAACGTTGAGTAAAAAAATTGATCATTCCGATCCATTTTAAATATCGTAAATGCTGTAGCACCGTATATAGTTAAAGTAGCTTTCTTTATTAGTACCATTGTACAGGTATTATAGTTTCTCTTTTGTAAGTTGCATTACCCTTAAGGTTGTAAGTTGAATTCGTTATACGAAATACATTAGCCACATCTTCAACGATGCTTGCTTTTTAATCCGCATTAGACTGACGACAGAAAATATTTATATACAGTTCCTTAGTAAATTTACAAGAGTAGCAATTTTGTCCTGATGCATGGGAGAAACCTCAATGCATTATTCAGCAGGACTCCTTGGTAACCAGTAGTATCTGTATGTGCTTTGCATTTCAAGCAGTTTTTCTTTACAATCCAATGCGCAGCAAATATGGCGGCGATGTTTGTTGCTTCAATGTCTTATTGTGGCTAAGCGTTGCGATAAATCGTAGCCTAATGGCTCTAATAGGATCAGAAAGAAGACGCTTTATCACTGGCGTGTGGTGAGATGATGAAAATGATGTTGGTGTTGCAATCGACATGTCTTTTTGTAGCCTGTTTATCAGGTAAGTCCACTAGTACAATATCGGTCCGTACGCTGAACCCAGACGACACTCCTTTTACAGAATTAGCGACGTTGATTTATTGTAGTGTTTAAGTTTGCACTACGTATACAGGACAGAATTCGCCATCTCATCTTCGATCTTCCATTAAAAAAGCGGGATCCGGCTTAGTACCTATAATTACCTATTTACGTGTAAACAACAACAAAAAATAATAAGATATTATTATTCTACTCGCACTGTCTTCGATGTATGTATTAGTTTTGCACTCAAGGGTGCATTTGATCTAGGCTTAAGTGCTTGCTCTATCCGTATTTCTACGTGTTTCGTTACCTATAACTTATACAACGTTAAAAGTTTCTGATCGATAGTAAGCTATAGCGGTGTAAGAATGCACTTGTGGAACAGGTTTTTGTTTTAATTTAGTTTAAAAGCAATCAAAACAGGTATTATGGACACTTGTTAGTGTTTTACCACTCGAGTGTAAACAACAACAACTGTAAAAACAACAAAAACCTTTTTTCTCCCTTGTCGCATCGAAATATTCAATGTACAATATTTGATGTCTTCGGAAGGTAATTTGCCGTGTTTTTAATTGTACTTTTCCAACCAGAACTGACTCGGTGCGTACATGCAAATCAAGATAACTTTAAAATTTGGAACATATATTAGTATTGTAAGGTCAAATTAGATTCTGGTACTTTTAGAACAGTGGAAGGTTTTCGAGAATATTTAAAGTCATATTCAGAGTTAAGAATAAAAATATGTCATGTTATCTTTAGAGTGAGCTTTAAGTTAAGAATAGTGATCATTTTACCCTGAAGATACGTTTTTAAACTGATTTTCATAAAAATGACTAAATTAACAAACTTGTTTCCAACATGCTAAACTTATTCTGGGCCACGAGACTTCACTCACTGCCCATTGTGCCCATTGGCACGTAGGGCAGCAACAAAGTTCTTCCACCGCTGTCTGTCTCTGGTGTTCCAGGTTTGGTTTAAGTCACTCAACTCTGTCTCGCTGTACGTTTCCATGTTTTATTGGGCCTGCTACGCTTGCGCCTGCCTTCGGGTGTCCAGTGTAGTGCTGTCTTTGTGATGGATTCACCTTTCTTTCCAATGACATGGCCAATCCACCTTCAGCTAAAATACGTGCAAACCATTTAATAGTACCTCTCCGCTCATCGAGGAAAATACAAAATCGATACAAAACCTATTCTATTGGTTTCTTTTACCTAAATTTCATTTTTGCTTACCTTACCTGATATAATCATTGTCTGGGTCCTTAATCCTTAAAGTCAAGTTTATTTTGATTTAAACAAAACTAGAATATTTATTAGGTTATTTACCATTTGTTATTGACAGTGCTGTCAGGCTGTGAGGCCGATCCAATGGTTGGTGACTGCAACATGACACATTTCATAGCAGGAGGACAAATATGCCAGAGGAAAATGATGGCAAATCTGAAACACAAACCCGACACTAACTGCAGGTACGTCGAACTCTTTGATCCCTTATATCAAGCTATTAATTATCCTTACTGTTACTTTATATTTCGTATTATACTAGCTGAAAGAACTTGATCATGTCTTCCTTCTCATCAGGAGCATCGTATTGATATTCTATAAAAAGAAAGCATAGTCTTTACACTCGTACAGAACAAATTGCAAACTTTTCTTTTCCCGTTCCTAGGCCCTATTATTTTGATTTTGTTTTTAATTCAAACTTTGTAGATCAATAACTTAATATCCTTTAATAAACCCAAAAACAAACTCAGGACTTCGGCAAACACTTTTATCTCGTTTTCTGAAGCATGAAGCGACTAACCAACAGTACGATGTATTTCGTGCTTCCCACTGCAAGGGATGCCAGTTCGTCACAGGGTTAGCCCTAGTGTTAAATGTGTCTTTCCTAACCATAAAGACAACTTGCAAGGATAGGATAGGATAGGATAGGATAACTTTATTCATACACGGTATTTCCATCAGCCATTTAAAACATTATCAACTAACTACAAACCTACCTACCTACAAGTATAACAGAATAAAAATTCAAAACAATAGACGCTACTTTTTCTTGGAGGCCGTGTTTAATTTTTTACTAAAACAACTGTTTTACCATCACGACGCCGCGCAATCCGCGTTAGTCATAATATTTTGGATGCGGCTGAAAAATAGTTGAGGTCCAACACCTACTATATATAAACCTGTCTGCTAATTTTATTTCCACAGTATTGAATATCAACATCAAACTTCATGTCTGACGGATCATTTGAAATCTTGCCTGACTGGTCTGTTTGCTGGCTTTGTACCAGCAGTTGAATCGTTAATAAAGATGTTATTTTACCACTGTGGTGATCTTAAGGTGGACCCAGCATTGATAAACCAATATCTGCTAGACCAGATTCAATGCAAGGCCGAAGTTTTCACCAAAACTGTGGAGTGTTGGAATGATTTTCGCCTCCGATTTAATAATGACAAGTCAGATCCTCAACTTTGCAGGTGATGGTGTCCGAGTACGATTCTCGTTGGCATTAGCCTCCTTAATGCAGACGTTCTTTGGGCACATTACGCGTTTCTCCCCCTCTCTCGTGGAAGAAAAACGCGTGACGAGCCCAAAGAACGTCTGCGAAGAATGGATGTGAACAAACAGTTTTTTGCAAAAATTCAGGCGAGGTGTCCGTACTCGGGCGCTAAAGGGGACTTGGGTATGTTGGTTTCCATTGTCTGAACACGGCACTATTTTTTGCCGGTGCCTAGGTCCCAGTGCTTGGGCACCATTGTGAACGCTGCGATAGTTATGTTCGCAGCTGGTGCCTGAACACTTTTACCTCGACACCATTACAAAACGTTCTGTTCAAACGCTGCTTATTTAATAGCCTGTTCCAGGCGTTCGGTTAGTTGGGAAGCGCGAAAAACGGCGAGCGAAAAAAAATAAGGGGAGGGGGGCGGGGAAGAGGGCCCATTTTTTCGCTCGCCGTTTCTTGCGCCGCTTCCCAACTAACCGAACGCCTGGAACAGGCTACTTATTTAAGTACACAAGCTTTCAGCCGCCTGAAGAGAAGGTCAAGACCTTAGTACACGAGCACGGGCACCGTGCATTCTGGGCATTCTGAATTCTAGCGTGCTTATTTTTTTTGTCTAAGGTTTGAGGCATACAGCTTCTCGCACTCTGCAAATGTGCTCAGATTATGTGCAATGTACGTAAAAAAAATATTATTCGAAACACGATTGTTTTCTTATTTTCCATTTATATCTTTACAGGAACTACGCTGTTGCAAAGGAATGTGTGACAAACGAGGCCAAAACTGGTTGTGCAATTGGGCAATACATCAACAGGGATTTGTTTAACCCCTTCTGTACATACAACACAGATCCACTTTTAAATAGCTCGAGTATGAATGGATTTATTCAAAATTTCTATTGCTGTAGACTATGTTTCATGTACAATATCTACTGTTCTCAACCTCGTTCCCAGGGTGAGAGAGAGACCCTGGGAATGAGGTTGTACTGTTCTTAGCACTTTTGGCTAAACGACCTTTTTTTCTACGAAGACTTAAAATAATCACCTAGCCTCGGCTAGCTTTAAGAACCAACCGTCTGCCAAAGATGCCATATTATGCACGGACCCCAGTTGTTCAAACGGTGGAACTTTCAACCGGACAAATCACTATCCAGTGGATACCGTAGGTGTTAACAAACCAGCCACGGCATCCACCCGATAGTGATTGATCTGGTGAAAAGCAATTTCTATCCTTTTAGTAACCGGTGTCGTGTTTTTTCTTTTACACATACTTTGAGCTAGAGTTTGTTATTGATTGTCAATTATTTATATTTCTTACATCTTTTGACAGCACCGTCCGTTTTGATTGGCCGTTGCGGTACTCGAACATTTGCTGCCTCGGCGTATACATGCCAACGGGAAATGATGACAAACTTAGCGAAAGAAGACAGCGCAACCTGCCGGTAATTTTTATGTCACTCTATATGACGATTCAATAGTTTTAAACTCTGTTTACCGGAATCTCTGGGTTTATTCTGTTGCTCTTGGCATATTTTTTAAAAATATATTGGGATACTTTTCACGACGATATCATTTACGTTTGATTAGTACGACGTGAATACTATTGGAAATATCTGGAAGGTAAGTGTGTGGGGAGGGTGAAGAAGGGGGAGGGTGGTAGTCGAATTCGTGAGCCTGTCTCGCCAGGCTTACGAATAAAACAAAACAGCCCAAGATAAGCAAAATATTTCTTGTCAAATCTAGTTTTCGCCCGAAGACAAATTTACACCTGTCTGCGTTCTCAGGACGTTTCAACAAAACAGAAATCAAATCTATCTATATAAATACTTTAGGTATATCAGCTTGCCAATATTTCTTTTCGCGAAAGTTTTGAATATATAACATAATCACTTAATTTAACCCATATTTCTCTTTAATGCAGACAGGAGTATACTAAACTGGAAAAATGCTTGTCATCCACCATGGATACTTGTCTTACGGGTTCATCACTGTCTCCATTTAAAGACGAAGTTCGTCGACTTGTGCAATCATTGTTGTATCACTGCGGATCCCTTACCGCTGATACAATTTCTGTAAACTCATTTCTAATCAGCGCACTGAACTGTAACGAAAGTATGTTCCAAACCGCCGTGCAGTGCTGGGATGAATTTCGTCTTAGATTGATCCTGAACAAGTTCGACAAGCAACTTTGTGTGTAAGTATAATAACCCAAATAAGTCATATTTTAAAGAAAAGAAAAGTTGGGTGCCACTTGGTAGTCATGTAGCGTTACCACACAGGCGGCCCAAACCCAGTAAGCGATTGTTGATACAAACGCAATTTTTAATAGCTCACTTTGAAAAAGAGTGATGGCCTGAACCTCCCGCTCCCCATTTATTTTGCAAAATAAAACGAAATGTTGCGAGTTTTTTTTTTTTTTTTTTCACTTTCTGCCAGTTCCCGCCACCTTGGAAATCTCGCTTCCCGCCCTCTCGTCTATCCAAACATCGAATCGATGTCAACGGCTTATTTTCTAAAGAACGTTGCATTCACCATTTACAGGGATTATGCTACATCCAAACTGTGTGTGTCAAAGGCTGTTCAAAGTGGCTGTGCCATAGGAGATCTCATGGAGGATGACCTTTATAATCCATTTTGCATCGATGGTATAGATCCACTTAGCCTTCCATCTGCCGCAGGTGTGTTGCTTTGTTTTAACAGTTTAGTTTCCCACAGCAAAAGCTAAGTGAAAAAAGTGCGACTTTTGGTCTAACAAGTTCCTTGTCATGTTGTAGTCCTGATGTAGGTAATGTCTGCGTTTGGGCCAAGTGGCATATCAGCCCAGCATTAATTCGCCGGTACCCATATTTTACTCCTGATGTACCAAGATACCATTAATTCAAAGCTATTAACTGTCATGGTCAGAAAAAATCAAAGAAATTTTGGCCACAGCCAAAAACTCATACTTTGTCAGTTTGAGGGCCTAGGTATGTAACTGAAAGATATGAAATTAGTTTTTCGAAATATTCAAATTTACGGCAGAAAACCACGAATAACGGTAATCGTACCGGAAGCTCAAATTTCACTTCTCGACAATCCGAAATTTCACGCTTTTCAGCTTCTTACTACCCAGACGTTTCAACCGCTGTAAACCTTTCCTTACCTTAGTTGCATAGATTGACTCTTCCTTTATTGAAATATAGTTAGTATTTTTATCTCTGATTATTTCTGAGCCAGCTGAGCCTCGATTAAGTAGACACATTTTTCTCATTTAGGAAAAAGGCTAAAATAATCCAAATTCAGTGAGGAAAAAAGCTGACCGGTAGTGCTTCAAATCTTCTGATATTTTAGCCAAAGAGAGTCCAGTCGTTGACTTTTAGGTTTATGGTTTCAAAAGTGTAGGATCTAGTAGCAGTTTTTAACAAAGGTCGATCAAAGGTCGACAAAATTACAATTCCGCGGCTTTGAAAAGAACAACTGAAACACGTGACACGAAACACGCAATAGAGTAATTTGTATATTTTTTGGGCAAAGACAACACGGTAAAATTAGCTTTGAAGTTTTATACGTTTGAGACTTTAGAAAAATAGTATTTATCCTAAAGATTGCCTACAATAGAAGAAATACCAAAAATAACAGCACTTGAACTCTCCCTGATGTTCGTCACGCACGAGCGACTTGGAGCGGCGAATGACAAAAATATTTTCCATGGATTCAAAGTGTCATATTCTGAAATAAGAAAAATCTATTTTCTTTAAACTTTGCCCACCAATCTGTCTTAACTAAAAAACGAAACAGCTTTCATATTTGCAAATATCGCAAGAAATATTTTTTTAAGAATTACATTCAATTGGACCACGACCGGCGGCCTATTTTTAGCAATGGCGACAACTAAAAATAGGAAAAAACGTCGAGTCACCGCTTCGAAAATTTATGCTCCAATTTTAGGAATTGTCTTAACTCTCCTGGAATAAATTGGACCTTTATCTGTATAAAGCACGCAATTTTGGTTCGTTAAAAAGAAACAAACAATACGGAATATTTTTGATTTGAAGTGTACTTGGCCATCTGACGCCAACGGCTCAAAAAAATTGCACATTTTCAACGGGTCATTGCGCAAAAGTCCAACTACTTCCGCATTACATTTGTTTCCATACCAACTAAAAAGAAGTCAAAGAGTATGGAAATGGAAAAATATGTTGTGGTTTAAGCGAGCTTTTAGTGCAACCAGGCGGCAACTTGGCTTATGTTGCGAACATGTTTTGTTTACATTGCAACAGCGGGCAGTTGCTCACGCGAAACCAATTTAGCATAAACAACACAATATTTCGTAAACATTGTAACCTTACAAAACTTTATATCAGCTCACATAATAAAACATCATTTAAAACTCGAAAACCTTAGCAGCTAGCGAGTCAGCAAAAAAAATACTGTCGCCTACCTGCAAGCCGGTGAGACAACAAAATTCATTGTCAGGTCCGCCATGGCCATGTTATTGGATTCCACATTTCTTTCTGGTTTTCGTCAACCATAGTATCCGCAAAAAGATTCAAACGGTAAACATAACACACATAACATAACATTGAACATACCACATGATTGTGATAACTGAAACAAATGAAAGAAAGTTGCGGGCAACACATCCCAAGAAATCAATCGATCACAACAGATCGGCTTGAACAGTTGATTGAAAGTTGCGTCACGCAATCTAACCTGAATCCAACTGCCTTATGGGCGAACTGAATAATTATTGTCCAAGAATCGGACTGTCCAAAATATCGGCTCTAAATATTTTTAACAGATGTATATGTCCTCGTGTGCACCATTTTGGTATATTTATTAGAAACGAAGCTTACGTATTAAGCTGAAAACGTATTTAGCTGAAAGAAAACTCAAACAGTCCTATTCGCGGACGGGTTTTTTCATTTCCCGGTTGGGCGAGTTCGTTAAGGGGGGGGGGTGGGGGGGGTGTAATAGAGCTCAATTGACCTCATCATCTATTCCTTCTTACGGAGAAAGAAGTAGGGTGGAAATTATCAGAAGGATAGAAAAACCCTGCACATTTTCTGGCCACACTAAAAATATAGCCAACGAAAAAGTGAACAAGACATTTTTGCCTAGAAAAATTTTCCACTCAGCCATTAAAGGAAATCTATAAGCTTATACTACCGTAATGTGAGATACGTTTACAAACCTGATCTTGTCGGCCATGTGCACATTTAGCACATCTCTGCTTCTAATGGCTTTTTTATCACCACGGTGAGTGGGATATTAGAAAGGCCCGTGCTGTTTTGAATATTTCCTATGAAAAACTAGAATGGCGATGCTTGGGACTTATATAATTTCGCCTTTCTTTGATGAAGACAATCCAAATACACCTGCTCTTGCAAAAACTAGTTCGTGCTCTAACAGAAATGCCACGAAATTAAATGGTTTGCTATAAGATCATTGCAGTCTCCAAGACGAACGAGCTCGGTTATCCCCCTCGATTGCCGCAACTTCCTCTATACTTTGAAGTGTGAAACAAAAAGCGCATCTCCTCCATTTGTTTTGTAAGTTGATAATGCTTCGCGAGAACAACAACGAAGTATGAATGACAAGTGCGTGGCGGCGTGGTTTGTAAAGACTTATTTGTGTTCCACTTTTTATTTCTTTCTTACTTACCTTTATCGTTTACTAGAACAATTTATTATTTTGAAAAAGCGGGTTTTTTTGTATTTGAAAAGCGAGCCTAAAATTTCAAATTTGGAAGCATCCAGATGTAGATGTACAGGAAGTGGTCGAAAACAAGAAATCAAACAAATACGTCGGTCAAAAATATTTACAGCCCATATTTTGGACAGTCCGATTCTTGGACAATAATTATTCAGTTCGCCCATAAGGCAGTTGGATTCAGGTTAGATTGCGTGACGCAACTTTCAATCAACTGTTCAAGCCGATCTGTTGTGATCGCTTGATTTCTTGGGATGTGTTGCCCGCAACTTTCTTTCATTTGTTTCAGTTATCACAATCATGTGGTATGTTCAATGTTATGTTATGTGTGTTATGTTTACCGTTTGAATCTTTTTTGCGGATACTATGGTTGACGAAAACCAGAAAGAAATGTGGAATCCAATAACATGGCCATGGCGGACCTGACAATGAATTTTGTTGTCTCACCGGCTTGCAGGTAGGCGACAGTATTTTTTTTTTTGCTGACTCGCTAGCTGCTAAGGTTTTCGAGTTTTAAATGATGTTTTATTGTGTGAGCTGATATAAAGTTTTGTAAAGTTACAATATTTACGAAATATTGTGTTGTTTATGCTAAATTCTTTTCGCTTGAGCAACTGCCCGCTGTTGCAATGTAAACAAAACATGTTCGCAACATAAGCTAAGTTGCCGCCTGGTTGCACTAAAAGCTCGCTTAAACCACAACATATTTTTCCATTTCCATACTCTTTGACTTCTTCTTAGTTGGTATGGAAACAAATGTAATGCGGAAGTAGTTGGACTTTTGCGCAGTGATCCGTTGAAAATGTGCCATTTTTTCGAACCGTTCGCGTCAATGGCCAAGTAGACTTCAAATCAAAAATATTTCGTATTAATAGTTTCTTTTAAACGAATCAAAGTTGTGTGCTTTATATAGATAAAGGTCCCCAATTTATTCCAGGAGAGTTAAGACAATTTCTAAAGTTAGCGCATAAATTTTTGAAGCGGTGACTCGATTTTCACTTGTCGCCATTGCTAAAAATAGGCCGGTTGTGGTCTAAATGAATAAAATATTAAAACATATATCTTACGATACTTGCAAATATGAAAGCTGTTTCGTTTTTTAGTTAAGACAGATTTGTGGGCAAAGTTTAAAGAAAATAGATTTTTCTTTTTTCAGAATATAGCTTACTTTGAATCAATGGAAAATATTTTTGTCATTCGCCGCTCCAAGTCGCTCGTGCGTGACGAACATCAGGGAGAGTTCAAGTGCTGTTATTTTTGGTATTTCTTCTATTGTAGGCAATCTTTAGGATAAATACTATTTTTCTAAAGTCTCAAACGTATAAAACTTCAAAGCTAATTTTACCGTGTTGTCTTTGCCCAAAAAATATACAAATTACTCTATTGCGTGTTTCGTGTCACGTGTTGTTTGGACTCCATATTTATTCTTCGAGCACATGTTTCTACAACCCCTAGAGGGGGGTACAACAATTCGTGCAATGTCACATCCGGGCTACAAAACAATACAAAACGACTTATCTAGAACGTTCGGCTTGTCACGCAATGTCACGTCCGATCTCTAGTACAAAACGGCTAGTCTAGAAAGTTAAGCTTTCAACATCCTCCACCTCGCAACTTGCGGTAGCATGTTGCGACTTAATCAGTCCTTAAAGCAACTTAGTCAGTCCTAATAGCGACTTAGTCAGTCCTTATAGCGACTTGGACGAACAATCTCTCTCCCTCTCCGAGTCCTCTGTGGAAGGGTGACTTCAGGTTCAGCTTCTTCATCAACATCCTCCATCGTCTCGGCCTCGCTGTCTAAAATCCCATTATCTCTTTCAGTACTCTCTGGTGAGCTTGTAATGGGCGGGAGATTGTCAGATTCAGCACAGAGCTCCAATTTGTACAGTTTGCGAATTGGTCGGTTTAGCAATCCCGACTTCACCTGGACAGTCGCAGCACGGCACCTTCCATCTCTGCCAACAATCAGCTGCCGGACAACCCCCATCTTCCAATTTAGACGCTTTTCTCTGTCATCAGCTACAAGGACAACTTCTCCTTCTTTTAAAGGATTTGGCAATGTCTTCCAAACTTCCCCCTGTGAACCCAGCACTTGATGTAGGTATTCTTTCTTCCAGATGTCATTCATGGAGGAAAGCCACTTTTTTCTCCGTTGAAATTCATCTGAGATGTTCAGTTCTCTTTCTTCTTCTTTGAAGTCTTCTCGCGGTGGCAACAGGAACTGTTCAGGACACAAAGGGATAGGAACACCACCACCAGGATCGCTCTACTCCCACAAGTAAGTGATAGGCCGGCGGTTGATGACTTTCTCCACCTCGGTTAGAGCGGTTACTAATTCCTCCCAGTAAAGCACATCATGGCCCAACGAACGACGTAGCAGGCCTTTAACAATGCCCACTAACCTCTCCCAGGCTCCTCCCCACCAAGGTCCGCGTTCCACCACAAATTGCCACTTCATGTCAAGATTCTTCTCTTTAACCCACTTAGCTGCCGCCACAAAGTTTGATCCATGATCACTTATGCACAACTGAGGGACACCTCTTCTGTTCATAAATCTCTGCAGTGCCTGAGTCAACGCTTCTACAGACAACGACGTCACAAGTTCCAAATGAATGGCTCTAACTGACATGCAGGTAAATACTACGAACCAGACCTTGCTGTTATCCTTCAGGTATAACGGTCCTCCTAGATCCATGCCAGTAGTTTCAAAGGGACGCTTGCAAGTTACACGACACCTAGGTAGAGGAGGTGTCTGTTCAGATGCAGGAGCCGCCAAGAACCTGCTACATTTCCTGCACTTCCGTATCACAGATGAGACTGATTTCTTAGAGCGCAGGATCCAAAGTCCTTGGCGTCTCAGTTCTGAAATAACTGTCGCAGTACCAGCATGTTGCATTTGTTCGTGAACATGAAGCACCAATTGGTTGACAACACCACACTTCTTAACTAGCACTGGATGGAGTTCCTGAAAGGTCGCTTCCACTTGTTGCAATCGGCCCCCCATCCTGATTAATCCTCCTTCCAAGAACGGGTGTAAGGACTGCAGACTAGACTGGCGGTAAACTGGTTGGCCATTTTCCAGTGACTCTAACTCCCTCCAGAAAAACTTTCTTTGCACTTGTTTCAGGATGACCATTTTGGCATATTGCAACTCTTCTGAGGTCAGCATAGTTTCGGTGTTTTTAGGAGACTTGCGCCAATGTAGCATCCAGGCAACACTTCTCAAAGTGCGAAGGTACTTGCTCGTTCGGGTTGGGTCAACAATTTCCTCCACATATTTGGGTTCTTGATTGTCAGCTACGGCCATCATCAGCAATGCAGTATCTGTGTCATTCTTTGGATGCTTCGGCCATTCTGCCTCAGGTCGTTTCAACCATTCCGGGCCGCTCCACCAAATCTTCGCGCCAGACAACTGAGCTACCGTCATACCCCGAGTAGGTAAGTCCGCAGGGTTTTCATCTGTTGGAACCCACGACCACACTCCACCAACAGCAGTAATCTCTTCCACGCGGTTAGCTACAAACACTCCACCCACGCGCGGTCCTTGACTTATCCACGAGAGAGCAACACTGGAATCTGTCCAAAGGAATTCATCATCAATCTTAAGGACACCCCTGTACTCCAGTCTCAGTGAATTCAGAAGTCGAGCTCCTAGTAGGGCACCAAGAAGTTCTAGGCGAGGTATCGTGTCTCCGTTCGGTGGGGCAAGTCTACATTTCGAAGCAACAAGATTCACTGTTACGTCTCCATTTGTGTCTGCAACACGAATGTAGGCTGCCGCAGCATAGGCTCTGGAGGAGGCATCACAGAAAACATGAAGTGACAGATTTGTGTACTTGCACTGAGAGGGAGTTATTCCTAACCATCGGTTTACTCTCAGATGGTTTCCTCCTGAGAACCCTTTCAATACCTCTTCGATACGCCTTCGCAAATCCGGGTCAACTTCCTCATCCCATCCAAGTTTCTCTTTCCAACAGTCTTGGACAATAATCTTCAATGGAGTGACAGCAGGGCTCACTAGCCCACATGGGTCGTAAATCTTAGACAGGCAGGACAACACTTCTCGCTTTGTAAGTTTCCTGGGTACCATATCTTCCAGATCAACAAGTGGAAGAAGTTCATCAGATTTTAAGTCCCAACTAACCCCAAGTACTTTGTGGAGTTGCTGCACTTGGCTGTCTGAAAACTCATGGAGCAGATTTTCATCGTTGGATCGAAATTTCCGCAGGTTAAAGCCTCCATCTTTAAAGATATGCACTGCTTCATGCCAGAACTCCCTTGCTTTCTCAGTGTTCTCCATTGAGTTCACCGGATCATCCATGTAAAGGTTGCGAAGAAGCTGGGAAGCCATTTCTGATTCATTGATGAAACCCTCTAAATGCTGTTTTAGGACTACTTGCAGCAGAAATGGTGAGGATTTGGCACCAAAGAAAACCTTCTTGTATCTGTACACCTCGATCTCCCCTTGCAGGTTGAGCCACAAGAAGCAACAAACATTTCGGTCTTCCTCACGAAGCGACAGCTGGAGAAATGCCTTTTCAAGATCACCAACAACACCAACTTTGCCAACTCTGAAACGGAGAAGTATGCCCCACAACAGCGGTAAAAGGTTTGGTCCTTTCTCAAGGGCATCGTTAAGAGAAAGGCCTCCTTCAGACTTAGCTGAGGCATCGTGTACAATACGCAGTTTAGTTGTCTCTCGATCAGGCTTAACAACTCCTCGATGTGGAAGATAGGACTGAGGAATGCAGGCTTTTGGTAGCAGCTCAATGTGACCCTCTTCTAGGAGTGTTTTTAACTGAGTGTCATATGCTGTGTACTCTTCAGGCGTCAACTTTCTCACCATGCGACGAAGCCTTGTTTCACAAAGGGCCTTGTTAAGTGCTAAATGCTTTAGGGCTTGAGGTTTCCAAGGCCACGACACAACATACTTCCCAGATTCATCGCGTTGGATAGCATTCTTTACCTCCTGCTCAAGGTCTCGTTCCAACACCTCCTCCTGTGCAACACCAAGGTGGTCCAAAGTCCAAAAGTTCTGAAGTTGTTCATGAACAGAGGCTCGAAATGCATGGACATGAGCTCTGGCAGCCACACCCGCAAATGGAATGGATCCACTTCCACCATGAAGGACCCACCCAAAAATTGTTGGTGTTCCTTTGAGGCCGTTCCTCAATTTAACTGTCATACCTTGGACAATGGTGTCATAGCAATCTTCGCCAAACACAATACCAATGCTATCTGTACCAGGGCCAGCAAGATCAGCAAGGACTGGACAACCACCAACAACCTCTTGAAGGGCTCGATAGGACTCAGGCTCCACCCTCTCAAAGACACCAGACAACTCATCCATCACTACAGCTTGGAAGGTAAAGGTATTTGGAAGATTTACTCCTCTTGCAGTCACCTCAACAACATCGAATTCGCCTTCCAGCACATCTCCAAGTGTCTCAATCCGCAAATGACGTTTGCCCACAACTCTCTTTGGTACATTTGCCGCCAAAAATGAAGACATCATTGTAAAAGTGGCCCCAGTGTCACACAGTGCTCTTACAGCCACATCCCCAATAACAACACACACAGTTCTCATCATCACGCCAGCAGTTTTGATGTCAGCATTCTTAGCGGAAGACATTACAGCAGCGTTTGGAGGTTGAGACGACGGTGGCAAATGACTCTGGTTAGCTGGTGTATAAGGAGGGGCAGCAGGATTCCAACTTGGGTGGTTTGGTGGGTTACTGGTACTTGGAGTGGGGTTTTGAACCTCTGGAATTTTCACTCCACCAGTCTTGCATAGCTGAGGGATATGGGATCCTCTCCCACACGGGCATGGTTTTCGAAACCCACATGCGGCCATCCGGTGTCCACGTCGAGCACAACGAAAGCAAGCCCTTATTTCTTTCACTTTCTTAAAGCGATCATCAACCGACATAGGTACAGAGCACTGTTTAGGACTATGTGGACCCTTGCAAAAGGTACAGGTTACAGATTTAGCCATTAAACCAGATGCAGTTGGCAACAAAGTTTTTTCTTTTTCGATAGACTGGTGCTGTTCTACCTCAACAGGCTGGTCAGCACTCTCTCGGATTTCCAGTTCCTGTTCCAAAAATTTCAGCAGCTTCGAAAATGTCACATCTTCCTTTGATAAGCCAGCTTTTTCTCGGGCCCACACCAATCTCCAATCCTTGGGAAGTTTTGATTCGATCAAAGGCATCAAAAGGGATCCATATTGTTCAGTAGTAACTCCTTGTACTTCAAGCGCTCGCACAGTTGCACAAAGCTCATCCAATGCATCTCTCATAGCTTTATTGGATTGTTCAAGTGGTTTCATGTCTGCTAGTTTAGTCATTAGGCGATTTTTTTGCACTTCATCCTTGCCATAGCGTGATGTCAGGCGTTGTACAGCGACTTCATAGTTTGCCTCTTCAGTTTTGATGTTTGCAATGTATCCTGCGGCTTCGTTAGATAGCAGGGACTTTAAGTAAACAAACTTCTGCACGGTAGGTATTTCAACGTTATCATGTATTGCTACTCTGAAAATGTCCCAAAATTCTGGCCAGTCCAACACATCGCCCGAGAATTTCCTAAGGTCAGTCTTTGGCAACTTAATTTTAGGCGTACTTGACGTATGTTTTGGTGATGGAGCAATGGGTTCAAGCTTCGCACTTTCATTTTGCTTTTGGCTGTTCTTTAACCATAATTTTACATCATGAATTCGTTCTCTTACCATATCGAACCATGGTCCTTGAGCTTCCACTTCATCTCCTACTTGAATATCATCGTCCAAGAGCTTCTCGATTTCCATCTGCAGATCCTCGGCTTTCTGCAATCTCGCAACAATCGAATCGAGTTTTTCCTCCACTCGAGTAACTTCAGGCAAGTCGGACTCAATCATGTTTCTAACAGCGTCGAAATCCCTTTTCATCCAGCCTCTCAACCCAGTGCGGGCTCTCCTCAGCTGATCAATTTGTTTCGTCTTCATTTCGATCGGCGTTGGCGACAGACGAAAGTAAACAACACTCGAGGCTAGCGATTAAACACGTCGCGGGTCACCATGTTTGAACTCCATATTTATTCTTCGAGCACATGTTTCTACAACCCCTAGAGGGGGGTACAACAATTCGTGCAATGTCACATCCGGGCTACAAAACAATACAAAACGACTTATCTAGAACGTTCGGCTTGTCACGCAATGTCACGTCCGATCTCTAGTACAAAACGGCTAGTCTAGAAAGTTAAGCTTTCAACACGTGTTTCAGTTGTTCTTTTCAAAGCCGCGGAATTGTAATTTTGTCGACCTTTGATCGACCTTTGTTAAAAACTGCTACTAGATCCTACACTTTTGAAACCATAAACCTAAAAGTCAACGACTGGACTCTCTTTGGCTAAAATATCAGAAGATTTGAAGCACTACCGGTCAGCTTTTTTCCTCACTGAATTTGGATTATTTTAGCCTTTTTCCTAAATGAGAAAAATGTGTCTACTTAATCGAGGCTCAGCTGGCTCAGAAATAATCAGAGATAAAAATACTAACTATATTTCAATAAAGGAAGAGTCAATCTATGCAACTAAGGTAAGGAAAGGTTTACAGCGGTTGAAACGTCTGGGTAGTAAGAAGCTGAAAAGCGTGAAATTTCGGATTGTCGAGAAGTGAAATTTGAGCTTCCGGTACGATTACCGTTATTCGTGGTTTTCTGCCGTAAATTTGAATATTTCGAAAAACTAACTTCATATCTTTCAGTTACATACCTAGGCCCTCAAACTGACAAAGTATGAGTTTTTGGCTGTGGCCAAAATTTCTTTGATTTCTTTGATTTTTTCTGACCATGACACTTAATACATTTGTACCCGTGTAGGAACTACCTTGTTTTACTCAAGATATCGTCCACCACCATTAATCAAATAACTTTTCCTTGTTGCTGTCTTGTTCACTTGCAGCTCTTACATCAGGACGGTTTAGGTTTGTGTGTGACAATGATTTCTTTTACAAGAAGGCGATCATATGTGAAGATATTTTCCTTAAAGCCATTTATTCAACAGAAGTCGAAGCTAATTGCAGGTATGCTTTGATTACATCAGTTGATATTCTATTGATAAACATTCTCGTTTTTTTTATTAATATTGTTCAGCTGTTTCATAAACATCGTCAGCTGTTTTATTATACGAACATGCCAGCTTGTTAAGTTGTCGATGACTTATACCCCGTCCACACCAGTATAACATGTTTCAGAGTTAATCAGAAACAAAACATATAAAAGATTGAATTTTACATGGAGTTCAAAAAAGTTCTAACTTGTGCTTTCAATTGGCTAAATTTGAAGTTGACAAAGATTATTTGTAGCAACTTCAACGATGAAAACAATTTCAAACAGTTTTTAACTAATTTAGCTTTCAGACGGGTTTTAGCTTTGGTGTAAATGAGGTGTTAGCCTTTGGGTTTCCATATCTCATTTAAGTTGATGTTACGAAACGATTTTACACTCAACCATTCTGCTTAAATAATCAGTATCGTGTAACGTGGCACTCTAAACAACATTTTGGTGCTTCAACATGAGTTTGGGATTTTAAACTCTTTGAAAAATGTAACACTGCTGTACAAATCTTTAGCGTTGGGTTAAAATTGTCTCGAGTAAGTAACCGTTGCCACAAAAATACTGCGTTAAAAAGGTCTCTTATTATGTGGGTTTTAAAGACTTTCTTGCGTGTTATATCACCTATAGAACCTAAATCAACGTCTTAACTTCACTTCGGACCAATATCGTAATACTGGTGCAGCCAAAAATGCTGCGTTAAAAGTGGTCTCTTTTATCGTGGGTTTTAAAGGTTGTCTTTTGTGAAATATCACCTATAGAATGTGAATCAATGTTTTCACTTCACTCCGGGTTAGTATCGTAATACTGGTGCACCCAGTTTAAAATTCCTTATTTTGTTTTATTCTAGAGACGAATCTCAAACATTCTTAAGCTGTTTGAAGACACAGTTTGAACCCTGCATCGGACCATCTCCGAATCCCATTCTGTTGGAAGCACTGGGTCTTGTGGTTCTACAAAGCATACAAGGAACACAACTTCTTTGCGAGTCTACCATAAAGAGAATCGTCTGGGATGATCTTCCTCCTCTACTACAAACAGTTGCATCGTGTGAAAATGATTACACCGCTGAAGCTGCTGATTGCGGGAGAACGTTCCGTTCCAAATTTATTCCAGTTCCCTCGCCACTATGCGAAGAATTCGAAAAAGGCAAAACTTGTATCGATAAGGCGAGGCAAAAGTATTGTTCGTTTGGTATCCATACGCGCAAAATCCTCATGGGTAATTTCAATCCATTTTGTGACAACAGAACAAAGCCTCTGTTCACAGACGTTGGCAGTTGTCTAAGAATGAAGTACAAGCTAGAATTTGTTTCTTTCATTATTATTTCAATAAGTATCTTTACTTGAAAGGTTATGTGTGGCGGATCTGGGGGGAAGTGCCTAACCCACTCTTTTGCTGAAACACACACGAGTGACCGGAACGTTTCGACACACCTCACACCCCCTCCCAACAACAACATCAACATCATCAACAACAACAACAACAATCTTTAATGTACTCTTGCCCTTACAAAATTATAAACGCAGAAAGTAATTAAAATAAAGCAAAAGTACTGGCTGCCTGGAATAAAGATAAGGGCTAGTGGAGCCAGGCAGCCAGTTGACATAAGCATTGAATGAAGATAAATTACAGGCAAGAGGAACAAATTCACTCAAAAAAGAAATAAATAGAGAAAGGGAAAGAAATCAGATAGAGATACACTATTAGGGAAGTCTATTATAGTTATTCTCACATATAAATATAAACATATAAATATAAGAAAGCACACAATTAATGGCTATGGCAACAAATAACATGCACATTATAAAATTATATACATATTATTTTAACTATAAAAGAAAAAATATTGTGACTTAAACAAAGTTCTCTCTTTTTTACGTTGCGCAATGGAATGCCTCTCCCTTCTTTATTTTTGTAAGCAAGAACTAGAAAACATGTTTCTTTTCGCTCTCTCACACTTTTAAGCCCATCTGGATATCCCACCTCAGTTGTCTATGTAATATATAAAACACGAGAGACAGTGTTTGATCGGGATATCCAAACACCGAGAAGGAAACGGAAAATACGACGGAGCGGGGCGGAGTATTTTTGACGAAATTCGATGTGTTTGGATAGCAAATGAGTTCCTCGAGTGTTTGATATAGTTATGTTCTCAATCGAAACAAAAACTAGGGAGTACAGGGAAATAAAATCGTAAAAATCAATACTTATTAAGACCGGGTGTCCAAACCTCCTTCACGGTTATGATTATCTTTGTTTTAACTTGTTGCATTATTAAATAGTTTGAGAATCATTGTTTAGAATTTCCTTATACTCATGCATTGATGAACATCAAAATATAAGATTGTTCGGCGTTGTAAATATCAATTTTATTTAATTATTGCGAGTGAATATTGTAAAAAACTGGATACAAAATAAAAAAAAAGCTACTTAAAATGAGAAGATGATTATAGATCCCGTCATAATTTTTAGAAGAAAAAAAAACCAACAATAATAACTGATTGCTGTAAATGCACGTTTGGGTTGTAGTCAGTTTCAGTTTTACTACATTGAGTTAAGTGCAATGACTTTGTATTGTTTAAACGATGATTAATAAATCATCAATGTCATCAAATAGACTAAAACTAATTTTGGTTTCTTCGTGCCCCTTCCTATAAATGTATAAAGACACCCACCAACGATCTTCAGCGATTTCAATTTGTTCTAATAGAAGAGAAAAAATAATTGTTCTCAAATTTGTTTATTTTTGGTTCACGTGTTTTAAGCAATGTATTATCTTTTTATTATACCACGCGGGATTCCGAAAGAACACGTAAATCACGAGCCAAAGTCGAGTAATTTACAAGCCTTTGAAATGTTCTCAAAAGGTATTAATCGAACAGGTTAACCATAGAAATGCGCGGTGTGCTGTTTTTATATGATGTTTGTGCGTTTTATGAGTATGAGTGTCAAAAGCTATTGACCAATCCGCGCGCGCACTATCTTCATTTATAAACCAAAAACTAGTATTGTTCAAATCGAAGAAATGTTTGCAAAACCTCGCGAACGTTGACTAAAGAAATCGAGCAATTAACATCCCTGATGATCGTTGTCCTTTCGCAATTTATGATTGTTGAACTCTTGTCAGCAAACAAGCATTCATTGGTGAAATTTACCAAGTTATGCGTGCAAACTACTTTTCAAGCACTCTAGACCATTGAAAATAACTAACAACTACAACTACATAGAAAGGTAAGACGGTCTTCGTAAC